>NC_052114.1:3287909-3304141 GCF_012273895.1 Zerene cesonia
AACTTCACAGAAATTCAGCTTGTTGGGACTTTATGTAACTTCACCCTCATTTTTTGGTCTAAATTGACCGGACTAGTGCAGTTCGATCCAACTTGAGAGATAGGATAGTTTAAATAATTTTAATTACGATAAATAATAACCCGGGCGGAGCCGGGGCGTGCAGCTAGTATATTATATTTAATTGTTTAAATTAAATTTAATAAGCATAATTAGCGTGCTGCTTATGATTGTCTAAGTAGGTATGTTAATTCTAATAATGAATGAATTAAGTCCACATTTATGTAATTAGTTTATGATATCCATAGCGAGTTCTTGCAGGTAAATTCGAATGGTACATATTTCAATAGGTTTCCAATGGATTAGAAGATTATGTAAATATGGATACATTTTTTGCTTAAAAGTGAAGGATTTTTTTTAAAAGCATATTTATCAACTGCTTTTCTTTTAAATTATGTTAAATCCCAATATAAACAACTTACAATAATAAATGGAATATTTACTATTTAAATACAGTACACAGAACATAATTATATTGAATGTATCTTTACATTTCTTCAGCCGTTCACGTAGGTATTCGAGCCGCTTAATAATGACGGAGGTCGCAAGTTGAGGCATCCGTCCTACCAAACGTGGGAGAGGAAGTCTGTTACTTATTGTGCTCTTCAATGCGAGACGATAGATTACGATCGCCGCTCTAACGCGAACGCGTTTACGTTTCCGACCATCGCATTTTATACTCTTCTACGAATAATAACCATAGATTATGTAAATGGCGATTGCGCTGCATGCGCTTAGAGGAAATAATATGCGTCATCGTTTTACTATAATCATTCTAAATACTAATACAGGCCACGATGAAATCATTAGTGCAATGTGTAGGTCTGTTACACTATCACGCTATCATGAGACGCATTCTTATTTTGGGCTGAAAATAACTTCTTTATATGTGACTTGATATTTCCAAGCGTACTCTGTAAATGATTTATTTACAATCATCATCGGGATATGCAAAATGTACAATGTATTTTAATAAACAATTATCGGTTTTGGAGTTTGAGTAAATATTTAAAGTATGATCAAAGGCGGCCCGATGCCTGCAATATGCATGGTCTTCCTCCAGCGGAAGAGTGTCGCAATTTTATTTATATGTTCCTGTTTCTTTAACGTACTTTCAATAATTTTTAATTTCTTTCTCCATATTAAGTTTTATCGTTGAAATATCATACCGCGAAAATATTTGAGTGACTGGCATTCAAAAAGATGTGTTCGGGGTAGTAGCGCTAATAATTGTCAATTGGTAGGTATATATTGTATTTGCGTTCATTTTGGTATAAGTTCGGACAAAGCAATGTAACAGAAACGGATGCGAACCTCTGCCAATAAATATTGAATTCTGTATAAACACCAATGGTTATTGTTTCGGCCAAACAAACAGCACGTGCGCACGAAATCAGGATGTGGAGAGTTCTGAGTTTCTGACCAATGTCTTACAGTTATCGTTTAATGGTATGAGAAATCTTTCGCATCTGGCCGGCTGGGTTGATCTAATAAAGGAAAATGAAATCATCACGGAAGTAATATTATCGTATCGTTCGTTTCTGAAATGAGGTTTACATATTATTGAGGCGTTTTTTGCCCTACAACTTATCCACTAAATCTACTTAAATTTGTAGAAACAATGTTAAATTTTTACCCTAGAACTGATAAGATTTAGACGAGAAACTGCTCCTTGAACCTAAACACATTAATAGTAAATAATTTATATGCCCCATTCAATAATGATGTATATCTTTATTAATTTTTATTTAGTAGTTTTAGAATTATTGTCGTATAAACTCAACAACAACAAAAAATCGTAAGTGATAATGTTATGGTAGTAGATAATGTATTATATATACAAGGTTTATTGTATTGACTATTAAACTTTGAATGAGTCTTTTATCAGTTTATTACACGGTCGTAACATTGGCATTGAAGGTTTTTGCATGCTGATGTAATGTCCAAACCGCGGATTTACAGCTTTATTCATTGTATTCTGATTTAATTTTGTGTCGTTTCGCTACGATGACCCAGGATGAAAAACAAAAACGTTTTAAAGGTTGCTCTATTGTTGTATTGTTGAATGGCGGATAATTCCGCCTGTTTATCGTTTGTAATGAAACTACCATAGTGTTATTACTTTGTTATATAATAACTGCGATTCATTATTAAATCATATGTATGGGAAAAGCATGAGTGTGACTACTGCGCTGTGCTGATACGTAAGATGTGTGATTGTACTTGGCTGTTAGTTATCATTTATCCAATGGCGCCAGAGCTATTATCGCTCTGAAATCGACCCGCTTCTTAATTGGTTCAATGTGTTTACAAAGACCAGCTTTGTTCTATTAAATACGGCAGAAATTTATACTACAATATTTTTTTAATAATATAAAGCTAAAGAGATTGTATGCTGGAACGGGCGATATTTTATAATCGACCGAAAAATAATGTGTCAATTTGTAAGGAATTGGTTTATTACGGATCGCAATATTTCACAGAAACATGTTTTTTTTTAACACTTCAATGAATCGATTTTTTACACGTTTTATTTTAAGAATGTTCTGATTGAACACTTAACTTTTCAATTGACCTATCTCAGCTCAATTGTATTTATATCTCGCCTACGATGTTCTTCCCATAAATTGCCTTAAACTGCCTTAATTGGTCTTTATTCAGTGTGACAATAAAGTTGGATTGAATCTTCGCTCAATGCATTCGGTGAAGACGAAAAGTCATCATTTTGTAGCATCATTCATAACAAACAGTACCTACACTTTTTTCCTCGTTGATATTAATTGAATATTTCAGAATTTTTAATGTAATATGATATACATGTACTGTAATTTAACAGTTTACTGCTACTACTAGTAATTGAGTGCCAAATAAAAGGGTGAGTGACTAGTGGCTAGTTTCTGCCAAGGTCTGTCACCTGCCGCCTACACCGTTGCCCTTGAGTGCTCCCCCGACTATAAACCCGGACAAACCTAACTATACAGTTATACTAAAACGTATATACCTTTTAGGGCTAATTGGCATTTTATTATCGTTATCAATATGCCAATGTACAATTTTATCCATCTTACAATTTCCGTAAAACTTTACCCGTTAACTTCGACCAGCGTAACAGCCTATAATAGAAACTTCATAATGCATTTGTATTATTTAATTCCCGCAACCAAATTTTATGCGCTCTAAAAAAACGTATTGAATTGACGTTGTCGATCGATTAAATCATATAGTGTAATAATTCCAAATTTATCATATCGAGAAAGATTACGACATATCCAATATAGGCGTAGGCGGCTTCCGCATACGTTTAGAAATTCTTAAAATATATGGGAGGGATACGGGATATTGTTTATTCATCTTGCGGTAAAACTGGCTCAGTCGGCACTCCGTTATCTTGCCTTTTGTGCGACATCACCGCGTTTGTGGTTTGTCGGTGACCACATATTATTACACTATTTACTCCTTTACTGGTTGCCATCACGACTCCAATTAGCCGTTAGCTTCACTTCCGGTGAATAACCGGTGCGAACGGCAGAATGTGATTTCCGCTTTACTGAGAAAGATATTCGAGAATTTAATTAATGCTTTATACTTGACTTCCTGCGCGGCATAATTTACGAATTTAGAAAATCGTTGCTCCTGTTCTTCTTTTAGTATCATACGTCAACGATGTATTGAATATAATAAAATATATGAAATAAAAAAACTCGGTTAAAAATATACGAAGTCTTTATATCTACATAATTTTATACAGTAGTGAGGCTCTGCTCAATTATTTTTCTATTCATTACTGAATCTTTTGATACGAGAAATCACGGCTGAGCTGAACAAGTGAATCGCGAGTTTGCTCTATGTGGGCGTATCAAGGTTCACCGGGCGAGGGGTGTTTTAATGGAGTCCTTGCTGGCGAGGACACTAGGAGGGGTGGTACGCGCGGTGGGCGCCGTGCGGGGGCGGGCGGGGCACGTTGTTTCATTGAGTGCGGCGGATGAATGGGCAGACACGATGACTCATCGGATCGATGCTGAAGCCGCGCGCCCCTCGCCCCGCGCCCGCCGCTAAGCTACACGACGCGACTGCGCGTTCCACCAAAATTGCAACCGCTAAAGAAAAAATACTAATTAGGTCGTCTGAACTACACGTTAGTCGAGCGACAACGTAAAAGAAAAGAAATATACGCTACCTTCGTATAGGGATTTGTAATTACGAAGATTGTTGTAAAATGCATAGAAAATTTATATCTTAGTTGTTAAATAGTATACCTGCGTATGTAGTCGAATAGAGTTGGATGAAAATATTCCATGTAATTATGTGACTTGATAATAAAAAAATTGCATAAATAATCCAGTGATTATTGCGTATAAGAATAAAAACTTATTTAATTACGATACAAACGTTGGAATAATATTTAATGTAAATATGTATTGTGATATTTTCCGATATGTATCAAAACACTGAGAGCCCACTCGAAACCAAGTTTGTATAAGAAGTTGAGGCGATTCGCAAGGTCACGCCCACGCGAGAGCACAAGTGGACATTGCCTTAAACGCAACGTTTGTTAGTGTGGTGGGCGCTCGTTGTCTTGCAAGCTTTACTATACCATAAATTTGCACCGACGCTCAAAAACAAATGTTTGCCACTTCCGAACCTCTAATGACTGAACTGTTTGCGACAATATTAAAACATTTTACAAACTTTTGAAATCGAAAGTCTCTGCGTGATAAACAACATAAAATAACAAAAATAGCTCAAAGCAAAAGTCATTTTCGTACATTCAATATTGAGTTAAAGCTGTTTAATGAATATGTATGCGATATAAACAGAATAAATATGTAGTAGCACGGTTCATACTTCATAGTCACGGATCATCATATTTTGCTTCGCACTCCCAGTGACTAGTACTCGAATTCAAATAAAACATGAATATGAATATATAAATATAGTACAGGCTGCTTTTTCTGTATCTGAACTAAATTATAAATGAAAAAAAAGTGTTTCAACGGAGTGATTTCAAATATAATATTTTTTGCGTCTAGAGATAGGGGACTAGAGAGTGATATAGGCCTTCTTCTCGCGGTGAAACATCACATACCCAAGGGAAATTCCTATACCACGTGGGCGAAACCGCGGGCGGAAAGCTAGTATAACTATAGATAGAACATTTATGCATGATGCGTGGAATGAAGAAGTGGGCGACATTAGCATCACAATGGTGGCGCGAACAACCGGAAGTAGGCCTGACGCACCGGACGTTTTGTCGGTGTCTTCCATCTCTCATCCTTAAACAATCGAAATTTAAACGTGCTCATTTTTAAAAGATGCCTCTAATACCGGGAATTAACCTTTTACGTGCCGCTCGCTATTGAATTCTTTTCTGAGAAGTACTCTTCTCAGAAAATTGGAAATTCTGATACTTTCGTACTCGAAAGTATCGGAATTTCAAATGTCGGAGAGCATGCTTTGGACATGTATTTTTATATATAGTATTGCCTCTCAGTCATCTTCTGTATTTTGACACAAAACATGATGCTCCCACAGCGATAAGCATATATTTTCATCCTTAACAAAATGTAATTCAGTAATATTAAAATTTTAATGAAGTTTGATATATACTATACTTCCTGGGATGGAAATGGAAAATTTGACATTTATGATGTTATACTCAAAATTAATCATTAATTTATAACGGAAGTCACGTATTACAGCTATATTGGTTAAAAGGCATGAATATGTTAGAACAACTCTTTATTGTTTACAGGTGATTTCGCGGAGTTCCGACGAGCTTACCCCGAGTGGTGCAGCGAAGCAGGGGCCCAACATTTACCTCACTTACCGCTTATGGGCTTACGGTTAGTATATAGATTTGGTGTCGACGACACAGCTATCTCGATAAATATATCGTTATCGCATATTTGGTAACCGTTGTGTAATCAACGTGCGGGGGCATTACAATTTCAATCATGGATTTTTGTTTATAGAGCGCTTATATCTACATACGCCTTCACAGGTTACTTTTAAAGTATTTATTATGCTTAGGTCTTGTTTAATTTCGTTTATTAAATGTCAGAATATACGTTATTTAATCGATGAGTGTCCTATTTAAGAACTCTGAGCGCAAAAAATTTAATGATCTAAAAACTGTTTTGATACGTACCTACGTGGTGTAATTGGCGTATTTATTAGCGATATTACATCGACGGCGAAGGAGTTGCGCAGGCAATCTCTCGATAGTCATTAATTATGCGAACGGGGGAAAAACTAGCACGCGTGGGAATCCGATTTCATGCGCGTGAGACTCACCATTCAGCTTTTATCGGAAAAAGCCGCCTCCGGCCCAACTACTTGTTCGAAATGCCGACTCTCTCCGCGCGATTGCGTGGACTTGTCTTGGATTATAAATAAATTGCTTTCCAATCATTTAAGGACATTTATTAATAACAAAACCACTTTACCGTGGTTTTAATTATTTTATTTGAAAGGCAAATTACTCGCTTACAAGAGATAATAAGAAGTTATTATTTTATTTTCCATTTTTTTTTTCAACATTATTATTCCTATAATTAAAAATATAGGTTGTATTGCATTTTGTGCATTCAGATTTACCCCTTTAACATTACATCAATACAATAAGACAACTGGAAAACTTTTTTAATAATTCTTTCAAAAAGTGGACTATACCTCTCTATTGGACAACAAGAAGTTTGAGTGTTTGTAAAAGAAGGTTATTAATAATTCAATTAAAAAGTTAAAATCCTACGCGGCTTTGTTTCTATAAATAATTAGGAATTACGTAACGTTATTGTTTCGTAAAATCCGTCGTCTTCCGCAAAACGAAGAATCAATTGAAATTCGATCGACGTGGGAGCTTCGTAAATAAATTAAACAGTGACTATGCATGCTAGCTATTTCCTGCGGCTTCGTTCGCTTGAAATTTGGTCTACCAAATAAAATTTCTTGATAAATCATTTTAGATAAATGCGTCCGTCCTCCCGTTAACCCGTTTTCCCCCTCGCGCGTATTTATGTCGTTCGAGAGTCAATCTTATCGTGATAACTTGTAAACTATGCGTTCAAATTACTTAGTGTAGAAGGCAAAGTTTATCTACATTATGTATATAATCCATTATGTATAGATCCATTTGTCGCTTTAAGTATTTAAAGCGACAAATGGATCGATTTAGATAAGAGTTCGGTTTACTATGTTGTTCATAGTGGCTTCCACATACATAACACATATTGTATCTTCAATATTAAATGTTGTTATACTACGAGCTAGGACTAAGTTATTATAATAGAAGAAAAATTAAATAATTTAAAAAGTCACTATCAATATCGTTCCAAATACTAAAATGACATCAAATGACTACAATTTCCTATTAAACACAAAAAGAATCAAGTTAATTGATTAAAAAAGCTCAAAAAGTTGTTGAGTAAAAATACCAAAAAAAAACCAAAATCCAAATTGACAATCTCCTTCGTTTTTGGGTCGTCGATTAAAAATAATGATAACATCAATTTATTAGTCCTCATGGTGTAGTGTTTTTATTAAATAGAGAGTGTAATATTATAGAATAGTCTTGTAAATTGATACTGCCTGGCGTAGGTTTTACCCATAAACATTAACAAGCACAACAAAATAGGCGTTATTCATAATACCTACATACGAAATTGTTAAACAAACGAAAGCCATTGTTCTACATTTGGTGATGTAACGCCAATATCTTGGCTTACGTTTCACAAGCAATTAACATTTGCACGTGTCAATGAATACTGGTGGTGACTCGTACTTTACGCGCTTGCATGAAATATTCCATTCACCAGCAATGGCTCTTGTGTGACTGGTTTTGTTCGCTTATTGGCTATTGCGTTCATTCAAGTTTTTCACGGGCTGATATCGCAATTAATGTGGACATATGAAACTTTAGCGTAATTTTATTATACATACAATAATTCATAATCATACAGGCTAATTATTAAAATGTACACGCTTATATCATTGATATGCCCCGGCGTTAATTAAACTCTGCAAGTTGTGTATCGTGGGCCGTGGCCGCAGAGTACCATAAATGTTAAGAACATGCGTTTTCTCATCGAGCGCTCTGCCCAGTGTTCCGGTGAGGCCGAGTGGCGCATTGCAGTCCACTTGACATTAATAAAAAGCGCTCGGTTAATAAACCCATTCATCATTACCATTTGTGCCTACGTCGCTACGGTCTCATTGAGCCGAGTGCGCGCTTACCTCACCGACCATTGCATTAGAGAAACTACTTACGCGTTCAATGGCATACGCTCCATTCATGCTACGTGTGCGCTCACGGAAATCACCGCTCACTATTCAGTTTTTCGCCTCGCAAACTAAAATAGTGTTTGTCACGACACACGGTCGCAATGTGCTCGTCGCTTAATTCATTAATACAAATCGTATTTCTGTCATTGATTTCAAGCATACGACGAAACGTTATTCAAATATAAAATTATTTACCATACATCCTTTGAACTTTAACGCCCACGAACACGAAATTCAGGCATCGTTTCTTGTCTATAAATAGATATTATATTCAATTTTGTACTGGAAGTGAGTTTAATTTTAATCACACCCACGACTCGCCCGTACGGTGAGGCCTACACGAGATTTTGAGTGGGCTTGTTACATTATAAATAACTTAAATGTTGTACTTGATACTCAGAATCGAAGCGCCTTTCTAAGAATGAAAGAAATTATATAATAATTATTGTTCGCAATTTTGCTACTATTTCAAGAACGGATCAATCTTGAGTGCTCAATGAAAAACCGTAGTAGGTAGGTACTATACCCGTTCGGTAGATTGCATGGCAAGTGCTGACGTCAAACAGGGCCGTTATATTTATATCCTTCTAACAGTAGCTAAATTACGACAATAAACACAGGCCGGTAATTGTGTTTGTTCTGTTTATTAAATAACATTAAAATATGTTCAAGGCCCACAGACATAAACACAGGTCAACAGTGAATGATTCCTATATAACGGCAAATTGTTTTACTTAATACTAAATTTACGATATTCATTGGATTAAGAATAGACCGTGTTAAATGAGAAATGTAAACAAAAGTAAATTTAGATTTCCAAGTGTTAAAAGCTGGTAGCAATGAGCCAACAATGGTGCAAAATTTACGCAGTATGCTAAATAGTATTGTTGATAGTTGAAGATAAATAAATAATTTGAACATTATTTATTACTAGAAATTCCTTTGTTCTTCTAAGGTATAATGCTACTATGTTGCTGATGAATATTTATTAACGATCATTCGAATGTTGATTTCAATCTTGTTTATAAATTTTAGAAATGAAATGAAGCAAATATGGAGATAAGTATATAATTAGAAACGGTCTTTTGCCTTGCTCCGAAGGACCCAACAGCTCTCTATACAGCCCGAAATTGATTTAGAATCGTCGATTATATCCATGTATAATCTCCTAAATTCGTATTCCACGGCAATTTATCATTCTATATTGCAGTAACTCATGCGAACACAGGTTAATCTACCTAAGTAACTGTTTCAAGGACAAACGTAGGACAGATATTATCGAGCGATGATTTCAAGATCCTGGTTGACTCGCCAGTCAGGCCAGAGTCGGCAGGTTATCAGCGTGACGTCACGCCGACGTCAGCACGCGACCGAATGCTTCATTCACGAATTTACAGCGGCCACGAGCGTGCATTGCACGTCTCACTCCGCATTAACATTTATTTATCAGGAACGTCTCATCGCCTGAACGATCATGACTCAACCATCGTCACGTTTAATAATAAATTTTACCAGCGTACAGCTAAAAATATGGATGACCGCTTTCATTTTTATACCAGGATACGCTCTCGGGTGTGTATAGGATGTTCTCGTGGATTTTCTATACTCATAATATGCGTACGTTCGTTATCTTTCACATTCTGCTGTCTGTAGTATTTTATAGGCGAGTTAAATGAAGTTTATCTGTGTTATCTCTCTATTGTCTAGAGTCTTTCGTAAAAACCAAACATAAAATCAGTACAGGTATTTGGTACACATTAATGGATATAATCGTAAACTGAAATAAATACTTGATGTTTTAAAATTATAAACGTACGGTTAATGACAAACTCGTATATAAACCTCGTGCAATACGACTAGTTTTTATTTAAAACGAATGTATGAGTTCAGCTCTCTATCAACAAGGCATCGTCGTTATTGCGGTTGCGTCATAATTGATACCATAATGAACGTTAATTGCCAAGTACATACCGGTGTACAATTGTTTAGGTGTACTACTCAAACACAGTACATGATTAGCATACACGGTGCTGGCAACATCTACGGTATGCTATAAAATTGTTTTAATATGCCATTGTCTCAGGCAAGTCGTCCCGCCAATGGTGTTGTTTTTATTGGTGTTCATATTGCAAATACATATATTCAAGGTTGGCATTCATTCATAGGTCGACATGAACGAGACGAATACGATACCGCAGCGGCACGGCGTAAGCCTTATCGTTGTCTGTGTGGCGTCACCGAAAATAATAATGTTATGAGATTTTATCTTACCATTAAACAGTCATTTACTAATGATCTCACTAGCGACTGGAGCCTTTTAGGATTGTAAAACATCCTGCCAATAATGAATGGAACGATAAGCTGCCGTTTTATAATGAATTCGCAACGCAATTAAGGTATTTATCTTGATTGTGTTGATGGTTATTACAACCGCTTGATGTCTGGCTACGTGAAAACGGAAAAACTTTAATTGATTCTGTAAAATATTTTAGATAATTTAGTAGGTACAAGGGTATGAATTGGATATTTTTTGAATGGTCAAAGTAACATTGTTATTTCAATATATTGTGTTACATTTTTAAATGTTTTCACTCCAAATTGTTCGAATGATCAAAAGAAAAGCAACTCGCACACACATGCGTACACAACACAACTATAAACGCGCGCGAGCGTCTTTGTCCGGTCGATTTCGCTCGTTAAAGTCCTGACAGGATGGTAACTAGTAAGTGAGGTTAAAAAAGCGTCCCTTGCAGGCGGTCATTGGCGTCGGGTGGGTCGGTCCGCATTCCTCTGCGCTGGCGCACCGCACGCAACCGCACGCCTACACGTATCCGACCCACACTCCACTTGATGTTAACCGAACCGATTGCGATGCTACTTTCTTCTTATCACCGCGACCGGTTTATACACACTTCCATTTCAGCCGCTTTATCGAAGGCACTAAACACGTTATAGGACTCGTTCATTAATAACACGAGCGAGCCGTGTCATGGCTTCCGGTGCTCGCCCCTCCGTTCGAATATGAATTGTATTCGCACGTACGTACTGACACTTCGATACCACAAATATGGTCGAAAATTATGATTATTTCATTCGAAGAACGTGCCATTTTTCGCTCATTCAGAGACTTACTCATTAAATTTAAATCATTACGTAATATACACACACTTAAGGCATAGAAACTGTTCCATCCAGTCAAATTTTATTCTTTTGATTTGTTCAATAAAATACTAAAAATAACTTTATATATTTATAATAATTATAAATAATATATATACAGTGTGTCTTGAAAGTTCTTTAGATTATAATCAAATCTGAAATTATTTCGAGGAATCATAAAACACAAAATTAATTGAAAAGAAATATATACATGCGAAGCTCTGCCTTCTTTAGATTGAATTCTATTTTCGTAACAACAATGGAATAATTGTTCGCGGGCTATATTTATTAACAAAAGTGTATACAGGTGCTTTCGTGCTGAGTGCGAATCTCACCCACACGTAAATCGATTTAATTCACTGGTACGAGCGTTGTCATTATTAGATCTGTTAGATCAGCGAGCGTGGGCGGGCTGAATGGTCGTGCTGGAGCTCGCCCACGCTCGGCCCACGCGCCTCTGTACCCACACACCGCCTGCGAATTCGCTGACCAACTGCTACATTCATTACTACTCTATACTTTTGTTTATTTATTACAATTGCCGGAGGACACGCACCATTCATGCGCTCGCTGCAAGCTAATGATATAATGCCTATGTACTTTGAGGGCTTCTTTTGAATTAGAAATATAACGCAGTAGGTACGTAGATTATCTTGCCACATAGTAAATAGCGGAAAACATCGCAATGTTTCTTTTAACATTGTTTATTAATTATAAATCACAATCAAATTGTATGAAATTATACTCAATAACATAATTTTTTTTATCACGAAATTTGTTTAGTATAACGCAATTTATGCTTTAACATTTACTTACATTTGTTTTTCATGTTCGTAAATTAAAACTTAAAAAAGAAATATATGAATAAATAATACTGCTTCCTATACATATCAATACTTCTACACATAATGTTGAAATGTGCTTTGATATTTAATAGAGGTTACGAGATAGGGTGTTGACATAATATATCTTATTTTAATGTTTTTGCTAGTTGCCAAGCGTTGCTTCTTCTTTTACTAGGTACCCCAAAAATAATATTAATTAGTTAAAAATATCACAATTAAATTAATTGAAAATTAATTTAGAAAAGCAGCAAAAGATTGTATGGTGTGATCTCTGAAAAATCATATGCAGTGACTAGCAAATAAAGGACAACGTAATAATGCAACAATGAAAAGTGTCTGTCAATGAATGCATTGAATAAACTTGCCGTCACTCCCTTGCTCGGCTAATTTGATTGTTTTCTAAATGGCATACTAAATGGTGGCGCGACGGTTGAGAAGGCGAATTCGGAAAAGTATCGCGTGGGAGCAGACGCGTTGGCGTCAAACGAGCTCGAAGGGTGGGTGTTGGGGGGGGGAGGGGGCGTAGAGTAAGGACGCGCTGTGTGGGCGGCCATTGATCCACGGGGGCAGGTGAATGGAGAGCCCCGGCCTACACCCCCATTGAGCACAGCAGCCCCGTTATCGATCGCCGCTCGGCCGGGCTCCCCAGCCTGCCGGAGCACTTACACGAGACCTTCGCGACTTTCTATGATGTAATGCTTTATAGGTCGCCTAATCTCTCATTGTTTTGTAGCTAGGTTTTAAGGTCGCCATGAAACATTTTATGGAAAGCACTTTGAAATGAATTTCGATTGTCCAATGTTGAGTTGATTGTTGAAGTTGATATGATTGTAGATAATTTAATTACAATTCATACAAACCTGCAGGTATTTGTCCCTTGGTGTGGTTTGTCATTATGTTGCATAAAATCAGAAATTTAATATACATATAAAATCTTATTAATATCGGAGGGAAGTTGTGTACCCAGATTATTTGAATTTTAGCAAGAAATACTTTCAGCAAATATTGTATCCAAATGAATACTTATTTAACTCGAGTGATTGCAAATTTATTTTTTATAATCTACTAAATGCTCAAAATTTACAAAATTTTTGAACCCAATTATTTTGAGTGGTTTATATTGCAAAATAAGTTAAATATGAAACTAGCATAAATAGAAGAAGAACGATTTTTCCCTACAGATACTTATTTACGCGTGACTTTTCTTAATACCTAAGTGCTAAAATTGTATTACAATGATTTTTATTTCACAAGATGTAAGAACTACTATCATGTATTATAATATATTGTACAAAACAATACATCTAATTTTCTTCTCTGTAATAATAATTAGATATTCATGGTGCAATATCGCTATTTCAGATCGCTCCGCATCTCAGGCTCTGGTAGCGACGACGCGCTGTCGTCGGGCTCCTCATCAGAATGCGAGGACACTCACACGCACGTGCAGCAGGACTTTCCGATCGAGATCCTGCCCAATCTGTTCCTTGGCAACTCGACGAACAGCGAGGACTGTGAAGCCCTCGCCAGGCACAATATAAAGGTGAGATACTATCAAGAGATGCAAACCACCCCTGAACATGTGTCCCATGATCTAAAAATATATTAATTATACGATAATATTGTTCCGATCACCATAAGAGTCATTTAAATTGTAATTAACCCATTAATAATATATCCGCCATTAGCATATAACCTAGTTTTACGATGATTATAATTATAATCACCATATAAACGTAAAGTTCTAATCAGTCCAATGTTTTCCACCTACATCTATTATCGCTGCAAATTAGCGTCGCATTGAAAAGTAACTCATGTACACTCATCAATTACAGTACCTCAAATGTATTTATCCAGCCTGACCTGTAAGTGTTGTGAAGTGTTGTGAAGTGTTGTGTCCTTCACTTATATATGAATAAAAATACAGAAACATAGCAATTTGGTGTTGGTTCCAGTACGTGCTAAACGTGACGCCGGATCTGCCGAACACGTTCGAGGCGGAGGGCTGCGGGATCAACTACCTGAAGATACCGATCGCGGACCACTGGAGTCAGAACCTGGCCGTCCACTTCCCGCAGGCGATACGGTTTATTGGTGAGGGCCTTGAACATTTTTTTGGTACTCATTTCGCTGCGATCGTCTCGACCAGATGATAGTTTTCAGATGAATTTAATAATCGATTTTATCTATTATATATATTGTATTTCTAAGGACTTGTTACCACAAGTGTCGGAAATTGAATGCGGTTTGCTATCCTAGTACCTTTTAATATATTATAGAATAGACAATGATCTTTTGTTGAAATATACCAGAACTATGACGTAAATAGGATCACGGACATTACTACAATTCTCCTGTATTTCACGTCAATTATTGTTTATTCAGAATCATACTAATATTATAAATGCGAAAGTTTGTAAGGATGTGTGTGTGTTTGTTTCTCTTTCACGCAAAAACTACTGAACCAATTGCAATGAAATTTGGTACATAGACAGCTGGACAACTGTAATAACATATAGGCATAACTTTTTATCCGGATATTCCTACGGGATACGGACTTACGCGTGTGAAACCGCGGGGCGCAGCTAGTATATTATAAAGGAGACGGAACACGACTTTCGTTATACGCATAATGTGATATTTAATGTTATCTTTGAAAAATACTATCGTAACCTTCAGCATTATCGTAGATGTGGCAGATTATCGCTAGCTGATACAAACTAGGAAAACATTTTCGATAAAAGAATAATAATCTGATAATAAATCAATAATCACCGGAAGTGAGACGAGCAGGTGGCACCTGGCAACAGGCGCAAATGCCCGGTGCATTCGTAATTAGCGGATGTGCTATCAATTATTATCAACAAAAAATGTCATTGCATCTAAGGAGAGTTCATTGTCGTTACGTATTCAAGGTTTTTGTTGTTTTTGATTTGTGTGTTTGGAGATTTTTAGTCTTAGAAGGCTAGATAGTATTTGCTACTTTTTATCGCGGTGAAACATCTTCATCTTAAAGATTTATCCTTTGACTACGGGGGCGAAGCTTACTGCAAGCTAGTAATGTTATATCGCTTTACATATTATATATCGTAATTGGGCAACGTAAGCAGAGGTAGTTCTATAGAAGGGATTAAAAAGAAGGAACGGACGGGGAAAGTTGAGAAAAAGGAAACGGGGCTGAATGTAACACACTGTTCGGTCCGCAGAGGAGGCGATGTCGGCGCGGTGCGGCGTGCTGGTGCACTGCGTGGCGGGCGTGTCGCGCTCCGTCACGGTGACGCTCGCCTACCTCATGCAGCGGCACCGGCTCTCGCTGCGCGACGCCTTCGAGCTGGTGCGCTCGCGCAAGACGGACATCGCGCCCAACTTCCACTTCATGCGGCAGCTGCACTCCTTCGAGCGAGACCTCGGCCTCCACGAGCGCAGCGCCCCACTGAGTAAGGTCTGCGCTTTGTATCTACGTCCCCCTCCCCACCTACTGTGTGACTCCCCGCTCCCGACGCGCTCGTTGTAGTGTCGTACCGTCCTTGTATGTGCTCGTGTCGTTTCTTTTTTGTTGCTATATATCACAAATGTGGTGTTTCGTGCGCTTGTTGCTTGAATAGTAGTTGTGTTTGCTGGTATCCGTATAATTTTTGTGTGCAAAATATGCGTCTGTAGCATCTTTTTGTTCATTGGCAATTGTTTGGTTTACTGTATAAATTCTTTGATTATTTAGTGCTAATGTAATTTAACAGAATAACAGAGTTCAGCTGACTCCAATCGATCCCCAATTTTATAGATATACGTATTAAATATTAGATAAATTCATTTCCATTAAAACATACAATTCCGCTTTATAAGTGTATTCTTCAAAAATATAACAGTTGAGCTAGTTGAACCTCGATCATC
>NC_052114.1:3304241-3329869 GCF_012273895.1 Zerene cesonia
ATTAAAACATACAATTCCGCTTTATAAGTGTATTCTTCAAAAATATAACAGTTGAGCTAGTTGAACCTCGATCATCCAAACAAACCGCGTAACAGACCGCTTTCCAAAGAAACGTGTACCGAATGCGCCCCCGTATCGCCGCAGGTGCTGGAGGGTCTGGGCGTGCGTGAGGCGAGCGGCGCGGCGGCGTGCGGCTGCGCGCCCGCCGGCGTGTCGCCCGACTCCGGCATCGAGTTCGACCGCTGGAGCGCCGCGCGCGACACGCCGCAATGACACTTCGGCGACGCCCGCTCCGCCCGCGCCGCCGACTGAACGCGCCGCGCCCCCCCGCCCCCCGCCCCCGCACCACCTGCCCCCGCCGCCCCCGCCGCCCCCCCGCACGCTAACCCGCACGTAGGGACGCTGCGTCGAGAGGACCGCGGCCCCGCCGGTAGCAGTGTAGCATCTCTAGACACTGCTATGTCACTTCGCCCCGCAACAACTTTGTTAAACGGCGCTGTAGAAACATAGACATTTCGATGTGACATGCGGCGATGCACCCGCAACCTTCCACAGCTCCCCGACGGAAACCTGCCTGCAATAGAGTCACGCTGCATTGCTACGGGTGTTTCACAGCGTTGACATAACCTCAATAACCTCTCATCCCCACTAGCAACAGTAGTGACGTGCCTATCTTTGTGTGGGCACGTCGCCCACACTCTACCAACACAAGTTATACACTGTCTAAATGTAGTCACTTTGCAATAAAATCTAGGACAATTCGTTACAAATATGCACCCGGAAATCACAGCGAAGCGTCCAGCCATAGAACTGTAATTTGGAAATAAAGTGCAATATCACCAAGTTATATGACAGTGAAGGGCCTGAGTCATTGGAGTTATACAACAATGATACGTCAGTTACTTTGAAAACTAACATCAGCAGACTATGAAAGCGCGACAGTAAGACGCTAAGCACACTGTAACATTTGGATATTTCACTTGCGACGCCACATTAGCGCTGACACCTTCAACACTTTGACACTATAGTGACATTTCGACACTTGACTGTGCTGGTGCAACTTTTCGAAGTGCAAAACATCCCAGATTCGGTCAGTGTCTCATTTACATTTAATGGAATTTTCCAACAATACTACCGCCTGAATTATACCTCAATCCTCAGTTTCTACTTCACGAGTCACTCCCTAAATCATTAGACGACGCGTAATCGCATTTTGTGTCAGACAATGTAAGCAAATTTCAAATACAATAAATTCTTACAATAATTAAAACTATTTCTTAGTCTGCAATTTGCCATCGTGAATGAATAAAATTTCCAATAAATTTGTTTACATTGTCTAATAGGATAAATAGTTAATAATGATCTCGCCGGCGAGAAACAAAATTTTATATTGTAGTAGATATTAATTGTAAGGCCAAAATTATGTGTATGTACATGATTAATGTCAATTTTTGAATATTCCTTTTGAAACGAAGAAATATATTATCCAGAGGTGAAATATGTTTTCCTTGTACAAAATGACTTCTATTGTATATTACATTAAAATCTGTTTCTACGTGTATTATGTTAAACTATATGATGTCAAGGACTCTATATTAAGGTCAATGTTGGCTAAACTAAATATTCAAAAAGTGACACGTTTTAAATGAAAAGGCGACATGAAGCGATTATGCGTACACCGCGACAGGACTGCAGAAGGTACAAACAGTTTGCGCAAACAGCGCAATAGTACAAAACGAAGCGTGATGTAGGTTATAGGATATGTGCAATCGTTGTCGCGACTCTGGGAACGTAGTTTTATAATGTTTACAGCACGTTATGACACGCCGCGATTCGACACTAGGATAACTTAGCACCTTAGCGATAGTGCCAGATGTAATATTGTAATACGAATATATTAATATTAAGAATTTTATAAGTTTGATATACGCTAGGATAATGGATACGTGATGCATTCCTGACCACACTTCTTCCATTGTATGCATTTGTGTCCATTCGTTTTTATGCAATATTTTATTTTTACTTTTTTTATGGATTCGTTCTGTTCGCCTTATCTATCCTCCATGAGGATACTTTCTGCCGGCTCCTCGGGGCTCGGTTTTGTGCCACTGTTTATCAGATATTTACAGTCGACGTGTACTTCGTAGCTACTAGCTAGATAGCGTAGATACACATTTAATTAGTCGGCCGTTAAAGCGCTCGGTCCTCGGTTTGTAGTAGTTGATTATTGTGGATTGAATGAACAACATTTTTTAGAATTGTAATTGAAACTTAGCGTAACAATGATAACTTGACAATCAACGTTACCGTCCGTAAGCAGTTAACTCGTAACGGCTAATTAAATGTATGTTTAGTTGGCGAGCCCGGCTCGTAACCGATAGTTTGGTGCAATTAGACCGAAAATACTGTATTGTATTTGTATTATTGTTCGTGGAAAAAAAAAAAAATTATGTAACCGAGTGCTTCTTACAATTCTTCCATTGTTATTTAAATGTGATTGTGAAAGTATGAATGTGTGTGTGTTAAATAGTGTACATTCACACAAATATAATATTTACAATGAGCACTGCGAGCGGTGTTTTCCTCATATCGTATGTTCGGTCGGCGCGTAACACAAATATCATTATTTCTTTGTTAGCCATGTTACGTGTGCGACCGGCCCTACTACTGTATCTGGTCCTTTTCATATAAACAAATAGTTATTTTACTTCAGAGAATATTTACGAAAAGGATAATAATAATTATTATTTAATAATTATGCTACGGTTTATTTTTATATTGATGTTAAACTTGATTCTCGAATAGCAGTGCCACCATGTACAGTTACAGATTTAGATTTTATCGTTCGTGTCTCGTTTAAGTATTCGTTTAAAGAGTATGTTTAATCAGTTGTATGTTCAATATAATAGTCGATGTGTATTTTTCTATAAATTATAAAACAAACTTGAGTCTTTTCTAATGATACAATATTACTGGAATTCATAACCAGTATAATGTATTGTGGTTCGCCATATTTTTATTTGGTAAGAACTATATGCTGTATCCTCATTGGCATATAATATTTATTTACTTGCTGTTAAACAAAAAAATATATTTTTCTATAGAAACTAATTTCGTCGTCTCTTAAGTGTGTAAATAAAACAAGCTTTAACGTTAAGTATAACTATAAAGTAGTTAATTGTTACGAATTGTAAATTTGTTTTAGATTTAAGAAATATTATCGAGATTCAGCTTCCTAAACACTCAATGCCAATTTATAAAGAGTCAACAATTATCAAAGCCGCCTTTCATTTTAAAGTCGTTGAACACTCGTTATAGGTCTCACTGTAGGCGGAAGGGATGCGACGGTATTCACCTCGCACAAGCGGTTATGGGTGTAACATAAGCTTTAGTTGCACGATGGATGTTATGAAGATTTTTATATTTCTAAATATATCTAAATAAATAAATGGTATATAATATGTAAAGTAGTGCACAAAATCACCAAATGTGAGGCGTGCGGCGTTCAGTCGCGGAAGGTCACAGAAATGGAGATATTCTTGTACCTGTGTATATTACGCTAGTTCTGTTCATAACATAATTATATGTATGTGTTAAACGATGAAGTTGATAACATTTTAGATATCTTTTAGTGCTTTTTTCTATGGTGCAATTGTTAAAATCCTCTTAACCGCCCTAAGTTTATGGCGTTTTGTAACGACTGCACAAAGGTGCAATTTTTACATTGTAGATCAAGTGAAGTTTGTAGCAGCATCACGCCACATGGCACATGTAATATTATTAACCTTGAAACAAAATATAAACACTGTTAAATTACTTCTGCATTTTATTTTACTTATCAACATAACATTTGTGTACATTTTCGCTTTGACTGCCCTGTTCGCATCGAGTTTGAGCTTATTTTTAACGCAATGCAATACGTCATATTCAGTATTCACTTATTCCATTGTAACAAAGAATGATAATGGTAATGAGATCTTTTATAATTATTTGATTTTTAATAATATTATACATATGAAGCCTGCGGTACCGGCATGATCATAATACTACACAGCCGTTTTTTATAAATTTATTTTTTGGTTCCACATTTAATAATTAACGAGCGAACAATAGACATAAAGTAAAAATACGTAAATGGCAAGATAACATAGCATGGTATGCTAATAGACATATTGTGGTTTTCAAAGCTCCACTGGACAACACGGTATCGAAATCGTGTTCTGTGCATTTGTATATTTCGTGTTTTATTAGTATACCTATAATAAAGGAAGCCAAGGGTAGATCTACATTTTCGGGTGTAAGTCGTACTATCGATATCAAGATATAAGAATGGCTGGAGATTGATCGATGATACGTTGCAGAGAAAAGTATAGTACTGCTTATCTTTATCACAAAATTTCTGAAAGAGTATGCAATCATTTTCTGATGCATACGTGTAAACTCTCAGTTACTCTCCCAATCTTTAACTATGTTGGGTTAATTACTAACACGAAAAACAAAGATAAAAATTACAAAAAATAAAAAAAAAACTTTCACTTGAGCCTACTTTTCCAGTAGATCAGAGGTTTCATATCATTTTTTTTTATATTTGTGGAAAAATAAAACACACAAATTGTATCGTTAATTTATTAAAATTTTCAATTAAATGTAGTACAATAGTTTCTATGAATAACAATATAATTAATTTGTGTTACAATTTTCCAATTATAATATTTAAATAATAATTATAATCAGAACTAAGTTATCAAGAATGATTTATATACAGACTAAGTGATATAAAGGGGAGAAACTAAATTTAATCTTAAACGCTTTCTAATTGACTATCGTTGGGTGAAATACTGGGAGCAAGGAGCCCAGTGGCTAGAGCTACAATATATACCTACCGCTACGTCTAGGCCTCTCGTCACTATGAGTTCTATGTAAACTATAGATATTTTATATACGTTTCATATAAATTTCATTTACAAATAAAACAATGTGTACAAATAACACAATCATAGAAGTTACTACAAAATTTAATATTTACATAATATTAGTGCCTTGAATAGATAACACCTATGGATTCCAGCATCTAGTCTTTTGTCATGAACGGATCAAATGTTTTTTTTTACTCATCGTCAACTTAAAATATATTCAACTCTTTTTGTCTAACATTAACTGCGAGTCATTTGAAACCGATACAGCACTTGAAATCAAAAAAGAAAAAAAAATGAAATAGTTATCGTAAGGGTATAAAATTTTTGGCACAACATCGTGCTAATTATTTTATTTTTACTTCTATTTATACAAAAGCTCACCGATTTATTGCTTTTGTTGTATAATTAATTTCATAGTATTTAATAATAGTAATATAGATAAATATTTTTCTCATTTATAGCCTATCTATAAAACTCGAGTCAAGGAATGCTTTAGGAAGAAATAATTCGAAAGGTTTCATTCTTTGGAATGTAACGAAGCTAAAAAGACAGCGGAACTATAAAACAATAATTTATGAGTTTACATAAATATGGATATGTTTCAATTACACTAAGTACACATAAAGGCACCCACAGAAATTTATTATTTTTGGTCCTTCTAATAAAACTCTCATGTAGCAAACATTAACAATTTATTTAAATAAATGGCACTACTAATTTGGAAAAATAAAACCTTTAGAATGTTATGTGCCATCCGAAACGAATAGTACGAGTTCACATGAAGTATTCGCTATACGTGGTAAATAGTTGCTATCGTTATCACTATTAAATAATTGCACTAGCTGCTAAGGCGACATTAAATCTGTTAAAAATATTACTTTAAATTTACTGCCATAAAATATATGTTTACAAACATTACTTATTCCCTACAAATTGTAAATTGGTGCAATTGGTTTTAAAAAGAAAGGCAAATGAGACGAAGTCTCGTTATATAGTGAGTGAGTGGTCCGCGCATATTTATCGAATAAATTATTTATCGCCCGTCGAAGGCCATGCCGTATAATTTGATACTTTATAAATAGACGAACGTATTGCTTTAATACTGAATCAGCTGCAAATACTACATTTATAATGTATATACTTATATTAAACTGTTGTGGGACGAATCATTTAGTGTACCGCATCGATGTCTCTTTGGGCGCGCGATATCTTCACCTGGAAATTTAGATATTTGAGATTTTTTATTAACTTAATATGCTAAACAATAAAACGAGTTGGCCGTGCAAATATACACAAAGAGGAAATAAAATTGAATAGAGTATATTAAATCTACATAGGGAAATAGAAAGTATTGTAAATAAAATGGTAATAAATAGGCGTAAAATATAATAACTGTATGAAAACAACCTAAAAATGCAGTTGAGTATTGTCACTAAGCAAAGGAACGGTTCTTCATTGCTGCGACTCAGAAATGAAATTAATTTGTTTCTTTTTTGATTGGATGTTATTAGTTGCAAATACCAAATATCTACCTCAAAATCATATTTTACAATAAATTTAACTTCATAAATTAATATTCTTTTCTCTTACTGAACATCCTGAAACTTTCTGCAGTTATTTAATAATGTTTGCTAAGTACAGTATACTTACTTAGTAACTTAACATATTTTGTATATAATATATAATCCTCGAACATTGTCCATCCCCAAAAAAATAAAAATAACTCTGTACCGAATTAATTATAGTACTGAATCGAAAACATTAATTCCCAATTATTAATAGCACTATTTCACGATACTATCCGCTGCTAATAATTATTAACAAATCCCTCGTTCCACCGGTCGGTGTAGTAGTTGCTAAAGCAGCTATTAGACGCAAGTCGGTTATTATGAGCACCCCTATCCCCCCTCCCCCCTCCCCCTCTCCCCTTTTCGATTAGAAAGCAATGATTAGAGCAGACAGTCGCAAAGCGGGCGCAGGTGTGCGGTAGGTAAGATGGGCCGTACAGCGTGTACCTTATCCTTGGGCGTGGAGGCCTCGCCGGACTCGAGCGCGAACATCTTCATCTTCTCCTTGAAGGAGAGCTGCTCGGGCACCGGCGCGGGCGCGGCGCGCGCGCGGGCCGCCGCCAGCCGCCGCGCCACCGGGTCGCTGCGGACACACATTGGGTTACATGCGAACTCACCTGCCAGGACACCTCTGTCACTTGAAATTCATCGAAAAAAAAAACTTTTAAATGTATAAATTCATTATTGTATTTTCAATCGAAAACTAAACACTAATTTTGGGTGAATTTAGTAATATAAATTGTTGAATAATGTTTAAAACATTATTTATTTATTTCAATTGAACATAAACACACATCAATGAAATTATATTATATAAATCGAAATATTTGTATTGTTTCTTGGTTAAACCTACCTATTAAGCTTTATCTATGTATAATGAATAAATGACATATGAAAAGGAAATTAAAAGATTACCGATAGACTTCCTGCGCGCCGATGACGCCGGGCGTGTGGGTGTTGAGCGGCGACGTGGTGGACGCCATGGTGGGGCCCGACATCATGCTCTGCGCTTCCTCTATGAAGCGCTGCAATACATACGTTCATTTATGTGTGAAGCATAATTCTGTCAGTTACTAACTTTTGATGTTCATTTGTTATCGTATAAATCTTAACAACGGTGTGATTTTTTTTGTAACTAGTGTCCTTTGTAGACATTTTCAATTATGGCTTACATGTAAAACGACTGATGTTTAATTTGATTTCATTTACAAATATCACATTCCTAAAAACTACTCGGTATAGAAATAAGCTTGAGATTTATAAAAAACAACAAAAATTTAACCCATATTCATTACGTATCTTCTATGTTTTAAAAAATCGTGTATTTACACATATATTTTTTTCAACACTATAAAATGCGGTCGTTACTCACATCGGGGTCCTCTCTGTGCGCGGGCGCGTCCAGCGGCGGCGGCGAGGAGGCGGGCGGCGCGGGCGGCGCGGCGGGCGCGGGGGCGCCGGGCTGCGCGGGGGCGCCGGGGGCGCCGGGCGGCGGGGAGGCGCGCGGCGAGGGCGCGGGGGACGCCGCCTCCGCGCTCTCCGCCGCGCGCTCGTGGAACGATACGCGCTTGTCGCGGGTCGCGCTCACCGGCGACCTGGAAAATTTCATTTAAAAGAAAGATTATTCATACTGTAATATATAATCATTAATACTAATGTACAATATTCTGACAAATAAAATTATATCGTTTCTATTGTAATAAAAAAACAAATACCCAATATTTTATACGTACTGTGGCGCTACATTGTCATGTCCAACAAGGTGCTGCTGGTGCGGCACATGCTGCTGGTGCGGCGCGTGCTGCTGGTGCGGCGAGAGCGCGCGGCGGCCCGCCATCACCGCGAAGGAGGAGCCGCGTTCTGGCGGCGCGGGAGGCAGCGCCTCCCCACTGCTGGTGTTATTCGTCATGTTGCTCGATACAGACATCGAGAGGTTGGATATGCTTGTGGATAGCTCCGATATCCGCGTCTCTTCTGTTGTGTTCTGAAATGGGATATGATTTTCAGGATTAATTTCATATTTTTATCAGTTTACATAAAATGCAAATAATAATTAATAAATAATAATAATAATTCAAGTGACAATGGTGACGTCATAATCCACGATAATGACATCGATATACAGCATAGTTTCTTGATTAAATCAAAATGTCATCTCTTTTCTGAAATGATCTCTATCAATATAAACAAAGAAAACTATACAGTGAAAAAATAAATATTAGTCTTACAACATGTGACGAATATCCATTGACGATTTCGGTTCGCGTGTTTGTCTTTAATATCGATTTAGGTTGCGGCTGCGCTTGCGAGTGCGGCTGCGGTTGTGGTTGCGGATGCACGTGCTGCGGCTGATGCATGTGCGGCTGCGGCTGCGGCTGCGTGCTGACGTGCGGCCCGTGTGATGTCCGCAACTCTCTCTCGTGGTCCAATATCTCCGTTGACATTGACTCATCTTCGGGGCTGCCCTCTCCAGTACCACCCTCGTCCTGTAATGGTGGTTATAAATGTTGTTATAATGATAATTATATTATAATTAGAAATGAATCATTCGTTATTTGTCATGAATCTTTAAAAAAAACTTTCAAAAGCTCATTAAAGGAAAACGGTTTTTCTCTATGATTTACCTGATCATCCTGCGTGGCGCGCCTTTCGAAATCTCTCTCGAGCTGCAAAGCGCGTAGTTGCTGATTTTGTACCGGTGTGCGCGATGATCCTAACGCTAACAATTGCGCTATAGCTGCATCTCTGAAATTAGAAATTCTCTAAGTAAGTCCTACGTTAAATTCTAAAAAAGGGGACCGAATGAAAACTTCGTCGTGTATTTTTATATTTAAATAAATGTCCAACATGAGTAACCTTTCTTAAAATCATAAGATTTATCCAGTTATATGCAGTCTTGTTGCCTCGGGGACGAGGATATAATAAAATTGAATAATGAATCACCATAATACGCAAAATGGTCGAAATGAAAAATAAAAACAATAGCAACACAGGCTGATACTACTGCTCGTTAAGCTTAGCAAGTTAACATGATCTAAATTGTATTTCTCCATAAGCTATTCAAATTTGTGTTTTTATTGAATATAAATGTATGTATGTGTATGCGTGCGTGCGTGCGTGCGTGCGTGCGTGCGTGTGTGCGTGCGTGGCGCGTACCTGCGCGCGCGCGCGGCGGCCCGGCGCGCCTCGGCCTGCCGCTCGCGCTCCTCGCGCTGCCAGGGGTTGTGCGGCGCCAGGCCGCGGCCCGCGCCGCCCGCCGCCGCCGCCGGGTACACCGACACCGCCGGCGGGTCCAGCGCGCTCGCCACGTACCGCTCTGCGACACGGATATCGTGTTTGATATTCAGTTTTTGTACTCCAACGCGGTGACTTACATCAAATAAATAGACTTGGAAAGATCTGCGACCACCGCGGATATAATATGCATGATATGAAAGAAATGTTGTCATTAATACTTCGGATACAAATAAACTAAAGAAATTAAACTAAAACGTTCATATATATAGTTCTGTATAGTTTATTTTATATTTATAATGTTTATAATGTTATTATCAATCCAACTTGTGTGAATACATCAACAGTAACGGTTAACTATAAGTGACGATTGATTTCCTCACCATCATCCGGCTGCACGGAACTGGCGCCATGCTGGTGCGGCATCTCGTCCACATCTTGTTCAGGTCTACGGCCGTGAGGCTTGGGGGCCACTGGGGGCTGAGACCTTTGTGGCGATGGTGGCCCAGGCTGGTGCCACTCGTAACTGGAATGTTTTTAGGTAAAAATTTCAAACTCAATTTCTTTATTCATGTAGACTTTTACAATTGTTTTATAATTTAATTTTTTTAAACTACTACTTATTTGGAAGGTCGCTAGAAGAATCGGCAAGACTCAAAAGTTACTTTTTTACAGAATCTCTACTTTCTCTTCTTTTCTTTCTTCTATCATACTTTCTACTCACCGTTGAGGCTGTTGTTGGACATGTTGGTTGTGATAATGCGGGCTCTGGTGCTGCGAGTGTAAGTATTGCGAGCCGTGCAGTTGCGGAGACGGTTGCTGGTTCTGAGGACTCATGGCTTGCAAAGCCTGCATAGAGCCTTGCACGTTCAACAGACCCTGCATCGAACCTTGGGCGTTTTGCAGGCCATGCATCGAGCCTTGAACATTTTGCAATCCGTGCATCGATTGCGAAGTCTGCATCCCATGTACCGAACCTTGTGTGTTTTGCAAGCCGTGCATAGAGCCTTGTGAGTTTTGTAAACCTTGCATGGATCCTTGAACGTTTTGCAACCCCTGCATTGAGCCCTGAACGTTCTGTAGGCCCTGCATTGAGCCCTGTACGTTCTGCAATCCATGCATGGAACCTTGAACGTTTTGCAGTCCTTGCATTGATCCTTGCACATTTTGCAAGCCCTGCGGTGATGAGCCATACAGCCCCTGGGGTCCCTGTCCGTACCCCGTGTGCACGTACATCTGCGGCATGACGGGCTTTTGGTACTGCATATGTTGATGTTGTAGATGTTGATGTTGGAGTTGTTGTCTTCTATTTACTTCTTCGGACATTTCTGCTAGTTTTGCAGCCCTTGCGTTCGCTTGGTTTACCTGAAATAATGTATATTAAGACGTATAATTTTCGCGTATTTCTTTAAGTAAACTATTATTTTAATAATTTACTAGAACAATTGTAACGTATTATGTTATACCTGATGTTGTTGAGCGGGACTTGGTTCATTTGATTGTTCCGAGGAGTTAAAGTGAGCAGACTGAGGCCGCCCGCTACCGGAGGAGCGGAGAGATGACCACCTGCTATAAATGAAGGGAATACAAATGCTAAATGTTGTTTATGAACTAATTATTAGGAAAATATGAAGTACATTATATCATTGGACTTTACTTAATAACATGAATTTACTACGATATTACTAACCTGTCTTGTTTGTCGTGTACCGACGACAGGTTCTGGTAGAAAGAGTCGCCATGTGGAGTCGATAGGTTGTGGCTGCTGCGTGATTTGTTCGCCCACGAGTTGCTTGCCACCGATTGGCCACCCGGGCTTAATGGACCACTGCCAGCGAAAATAAATAAAAGAGCTTTACAATTGCTTTTTTTTTGCAGAAAGATGAATGATATAATGTTTTTTAATGCTGCTTGTAATGTCTATGTGATATGCAATAAAACTGGTTCAATAACTTGAAAAAATAAAGATCCAAAAAAAGAATACAAAGCAGTGTACACAAAAAAAGTGTTGCAACTCACGCGATGTTCGCGTGCGCGTGGTGCGCGTGCGCGTGCGCGGGGGCGGCCGCCGGCGCGTGGTGCAGCGCGGGCGTGCTCTTGCTCGGCTTCACCGGCTCGGCCGCCAGCCGCGCGGGCAGGTCGCGCTCCGACGCGCGCCTCGCGCCCGCCACACCCGCGCCACCCGCGCCACCCGCACCACCCGCACCACCCGCGCCACCCGCACTCCCACCTGCGATATTTGTCTTATGTTAAACTATATTATTGCAATTTTGGAGCTGTTACCTCAAGAACGAACAAAAAGAGACAATAGTAATGTAACAAGACTGAAAAGCGAAGCCTTACAAGCCAAATTTAGAAAATCAAACATAATATAATTAATAAAGATTTTAAAAATTAATCAAGATCGTTTTTTTTTGGTTAGTTATGGTGTAAATATAATTATTAGAAATGAGCTATTATTGGTTCTTTTTCTAGTTGAAATCGGGCTGCAATGATTAATTACTCGTGCAAAATACAAATCATTCACTGATCTAGTTGAAATATAAGAACTTTCAATAAAAAAGAGTTCACTTAAAGCTGAACAAATAAGACATGTTCAGTCAAGAAAAAAAGATTTACAAAAAAGAAGAACGAAGGGAAACATATAATGCGCTTAAAAACGAAACAGAAAATGGCATTGTCAGATAACAGCATAATATAAAAAAAATTGCGTCCACATAGTGCAGTAATGATGTCCATAAATATTACTCAGGCACTATATACTATTCAGACTCTTAAAGCTAAGGTGGTATATTAACGTAAGGTACAAAAGCGATATCAGTGAATATTATTAATTAAATTCTAGTGTTACATTGTATAATTTAATTTAATTGCGTTTACTATAAAGCATAACTTATAACGATATTTTAATGAAACTGAGATTAAATACGTTCTATAACAAATAAAAACTTTCAAAAAATAATTTAAAAACGTTTTACAATTAATTGCACACATCACCTTCAATAATAAAATATTATGTGACTCAAATTACACCTTATCATGCCATTAAAAAGAAAAAAAGTCAACAAATACACAGTGTCACGATACGAATAAAAACTAAAATTGGGAGTTCACGATAACCTGGACAAAATAAAAATGCAACGAAAGTGCCCATCTAGAACGAAAGGTAAAAAAAATACGTAAAAATATGCATAAAGGTGCGGACAGCAACACACCTATTTCATGCGCTGTGTGGGGAAGTCTTACGAGAAGTCGTGTCGGACGAAAGAAGCAATGATGTAGGGCAGCTGTGAAACCTGTCGCTGCGGCTCAGGTCGGGGCAGCTCAGCGCCAGCGCGGCGCTCCAGCCCGCCCCTGACCGCCCCGACCTCTCCGACCGCCCCGACCGCACCGACGCCGCCGACACGTCTGTCGACGAAGCGCGTTTGCCCAACATTGCCACCACTCTTGGCACGCTATCGTCCCTATCGGTACTCGCACTCAAACGAGACTCTTCACTCTGATTGAAGTTTTCAGAGTTCGCACTGCCCTGATTCGATTTTAGCTTTATATTTTCTAGAGTTATTACCCTCGGTTTCTTATCTATGAATTCGTTGAATACGAAACTTCCGTTAATGGAAGCATTCGTGTCCGTATGATCCTCTGAAGGTAAATTTGGTAGTTCAAATTCGTTTCCTTGCGCTAGAGTATCCTCACTGCCACGTGAACCGAACTTCGACCAGTCCTCTAGCTGTATTAAAATACTTTTGACCTCATCTTCAGACATTTTACTAGTTTTACTTTCTGTAGATATAGCTTTACTCTGTTCGTATTGAATATCGGCTAAACTAGTGCTGGTGGGTAAACTGAGTTTATGTTTGGGAGAGAAGTCTTGTCGGCCACTTAAATTTGGACTTGACTGACAGTGTCTTTGATAACTTTTAACGCAGTATTTCAGATTAATTGCATTAAAACGTTTCGTTAAAGCTTTAACTTTACCAAATGCTGGCCGATATTCATCTGGTGATTTCCAGGACTTCTTATCAACGGTGCCTAATACATTTCCGTTCATACCATCGTCCTTTACTTCTTTACTGACTAAAATATTCTGGGGTTTTTCATCAAATACAGCATTGCGTGATTCGGAAGTGGAGTACGTTGATGCATCATCTGTGTCTTCAGACTTAATAGAAAATGATTTGGACATATTAAAAATAGTTCTCCTTAACCTACTATGAACGTCTTGTAAATTTTTAAATTCTCTATTTAATTTTAATCCTAATTCTAACTTTTGGCGAGCGATTTTTACCGAATTCGATGGTTTCATTTCTATCTCTGAAGGGGAGGGCGGTGTTTGGCACATGGCATCGGCGGTTTCCGGTTTTCTTTCTTCTGATTTATCTAGTGAGAGTGAGGGTAAGATCCTGCGTATTTTTGGTGTTGCAATTTTTTCGTTTACACCATCTTTTTCTACGATTACTGGGTCAAAACTGGGTTCATCAATGTATGGTATAGGTTGTGTTTCAGGCTGTGGTGTACGACAACATTCGCACGCGCTTACACAGTCCCCTACACCAGTGCATCTCCGTCTATAGCAATCCTCTTTAGCACGCTCATTACACAAATCCAACATCAATTTAGTATTGATAGGTTTCATTTCCGGCGGCAATATAATATTCTCATCGCTCGACTGTTCATAATTAGTGGGAGGTTCGGGTACCGGTGGTGGAATTTCATATGGGACATGAGTATCTTTTTGTGAGTAACTGTTTGAGTGCGGATCCTCATCGTCTTCGCAGGTGAAGGTGAATATAGGTATTTGTCGTTGCAACATTGGTCCACCGTTCAATTCTGCCAGACAACTAGGTGTTTCTGGGGATAAATCTTCTTGAAGCTGATCGTTTTCCCTGTCTAAAGTTATAATAAGTCTTGGTATAGAACCGTGATAATAAGACTGAAAATCCTCGCTTTCATCCGTAGTACTAGACTCTGACGACATATTTCTGAGAAGATGACAACGGTCATAACATGGGCGTCGACCGTAGCCTGTAATTAAATAATTCTTTTAAATTTTTATGCTGTACGTATGAAACGAAATGACGAAAGCCAAATAAAAGAAAAACGAACCAAAATCCTGAAAATTGAACGTCGAATTCAACCACAGAAAACAAATACAAAAATCGCAAAAAAAAGTCTAAAAATATATTTTTGATGTCGTTTGCCTGCAGTAGCAAGTTCGGAGAGCGGCGATGTTGGCTTCAGCAAAACCGGGATAGGATTTATACACATGCCGGAATTACGACGCGCTCGATCTTCGTATTGGATTTCATCATCTATGGATTAATAAGGAGATTATGTAACAATATAGACATTAACATAATTACTACTATATGAGGTCACCTCAAAAATAAAATAAAAGTTTTCTTATCATTAAGCCAACCTGAAATATCATAACAAATCATTAATATTCAAGGAATTATAAATTAATATATAACAAACCTTGTCTGTTTTGGCTGTAAGTTGGCTGATGTAACAATGTCGCCAGGCCATGTAATACAGCGCCTTGCTTCGCGACTTCCAATGTCACCGTCGGCCCCGTCCTTACTAAGTACTCTGCCGCCTGAGCAATAAATTAAATATAAAATGAATTTAAGACCAAACATCAACGATAAAGCGACATAATATTATTAAAGATTATCTCCTTTTTTTGTCTATTTCTTTTTCTAAAGATGCGCAATACATAAAAAAATGTCATTTGTGTATAAATAATAAGTTCTTGTATATGGATTTATGACAGGACATAAAGTATTGTGGCGTTTCATTAAAAATACTTGAGGGCAAATACATTTCTTAGGAATAATTTAATTGTAGAACATACTAAGCGTAGACGCTAAAGCGAGGTTTTCTACAGCTTATGTGTTAATCCAGATTAACCACACACAGATGAAATATACCAGTATATACACTATTTTCATTCAAATCCGTTTAGTAGTTTCTGCGTAAACATTCGTCCTCCTCGCCTCACAAACGCTGATTTTTTTTTTAACAAAACTAGCTTAAGACAATAATTTAAAGAATGAAATAAATAATTTGAATTTGAAATACAACACGTGTTCGGACCCAGCGTACCTTCTCCTGCGAGATGCCGACGAGCGAGTGTCCGTCGACGGAGAGCAGCTGGTCGCCGGCCGCCAGGCGCCCGTCCGCCGCCGCCGCGCCGCCCGCCACCACCGACTTTATGTAGATGCCCAGCTTGCTCTGGCCCGCACCCTGCCGAGTTATATTTAGCTATTGGTCAACTGCCTCTATAGTTCTTACCAATACTTATATGATACTAGCTGAACAGTCCGCGGACGAAACCGCGAGCTTAAGTATTTTTATAGCTAATTTGTACTTGAAACGGTGTTTGGTACTCTACACATGCGTACATTCATCCATCTTCACAAACTTCCACATTTATTATATAAGTAGGAGAAGCATATTGACTGATTGATTGACACTGATTCGAAATTCATGTAATTCCTCACTTGTCGATTATTTATTATACTGCATATATCACAATTAAAAAGACAAGTTAAAGTCAGTAGACAGAGACGCTTTATTTTTGCACCTAACTATTCTAGAATAAATGTTTGTGTGTTCGCAATGTTTGTGTGACAGGTGGCGCTGGAGCGCACGCACCTTAGCGGCGACGATGCTGAGCCCCATGCCGCTGGTGTTCTTGTGCAGCTGGATGATCTGCGGGCGCGGGTCGGGCGCGCGGCGCGGCGGCGCGCCGTACGCGTGCATGTACACCGTCCACAGCCCCGCCGCGTGCGGCTGGTGCGCGAGCCGGCACAGCCCGCCGCGCTGCAGCGGCGCCACGAACTCCGCGAGACCTGCAAGGTTATACGCGTCTTACGTTGTGCTTTCTTACTACAACTATGCATTTAGAAATTGGTAACAAAATACAATTTATATAGTGAATCAACAGAATATGAAAAAACAAAGCTTAAGTTTAAACTTAACTTGCGACACTAATAGATGATGCAGAATAAATTGGATTGCATCGATGTGTTCGTAAATAGGCTAGTTTGAGTTAAATAAAATTCAGGTTATTATTAAAATAAAGTAAATATTACAATGGTTTCTATTTACCTGGTGGAACACCTCGAACCACTTCAGCGCTGAATCCATCACCAGGAATCAGTAGAGCTGCGCCCAACCATTCGTTCTCTTCCAACCTTATCTGTATGTCAAATATTATATTAACATTTTATTTAGTGCAATAAATTTTCAATGTAAATGATAATATACCATAGAAGATGAGAGAAATACTCCCTTGAAAACTTTTTGCGTGCCAAATTTTAGTCTTGAATTTTTGGCTCTAAAATTTTAGTACAAAATCCAATTTACGAACTGATTAATAAAATGATATATGGTCTCAATGAAACATTTTATCAGTTGAACATGAATCCAGAGCATAAAAACACGCTCTTTTTAACTTCACTGTATTATTGTAGGTTTTTTTTAAGGACCACACATTTTGACCCAATTTAAATGGACAAATATAATTCAATTTTTGTATACTTATCAAGGATCGCTTACAATACAAAAATTAAATGAGTTTATGAGAAATTCTCATTAAATGAGTTTATTCATCATTATCCCCATTAAGAAACAACTAAATAATTCCCTTACGTATACTTTGCATGTAGGTGTGCATGATAATAAAAAGCGTTTTTATAGGTTATTTAAACATTGCGTGCATTGATGTATATCGCGAGCGCGCGCGCGTACGCACCTCGCGGCCGTCGGCGCGGTAGAGCTCGTCGGCGAGCGCGCGCGCGTGCGCCACGGCGGCGTCCAGCAGGTCGGGCGGCAGCAGCGGCGCCAGCAGCGCGCGCACCTGCACCGAGTTCAGCTTGAAGCACGCCGCCAGCGCCGCGCGCACCTCCTCCGCCGTGCGGTACTCGCCTTGGATCAGCCGCGCTGTGCCATTCGTACACTGATTAGTTAGTTACACCTAGTTTTTTTTGATAAGTTGAAAATCAAAGAAGCTGTATGTGAAAATTAAAAAAGTAAAATTTTTACTATTTAATATAAACCATTAAAATGGATATAAACATTAACAAAACAATGCACTAACCGGCCTGGTGCGTGCGCGCGAGGTGGCAGTCGGCGGCGAGCTCGAGCCCCTGCCGCTCGGCCCACGCGGCGAGCAGCGCCAGCCGCGCCGACAGCGCCGCGCCCCACCGCGCGCTCACGTTGCTCGGCTCCGTCACCAGCTGCACGTCAGACAATGCTTCATATTGCATTACACATTCCATTGCAACACAAGGTTTACTCTGATATAGATAAACAATTATTATACTTTGTACTCTTTTTTTAGTTTAATATGACGAAATCACAAAATGTTATATATTTGGTAGAAACAGTTCAGTATTTTTAAATTATTTTTAAATCTCGGACAAGGTAAGGTCTAAAAAAACCTCACGTAAACCTTAGAACGTGACTGAAGCGCACCTTATTGAACGCAATCGCATTGATGAAATGGAACAGATGCGAGAACAGCTGTATGGTGAGCGCGGCGTTGACGCGGCAGCGGCGCAGCAGCACCATAGCGGCGGCGAGCGCTTGCAGCACCGGCGCGGTCGCCTCGGTGCCGTCCGCCGGCGCGCCGCCGCCGCGCGCCAGCTCCGCCACCGCGCCGCGCAGCTCCTCCGCGAAGCACGACACCAAGTTGCTGAAATACCGAAACCAGTTCCAGTTTCAAAATTGATACCGAATAATATAAAGCACATACCGCACATTCCAATTTCAAATTTGTTTATTTGAAACCAAATAACAAAGCACGAAGTTAGGGGACATTGACACATGTCATTGTCACTGCTCATGTCATTGTGTGTTAACGCCCGCTTCCACGCATAAAGTAAATGAATAATTTGGATAAAAAATCCACAAAAATAAGAAAGGTAGATTAATTTTACTTGCTCAAGGCAATTTTATACAATAAATAAGGTTAATATAGTAGATTAGAAATAATTCAAAAAGCGAATACTTATAATAAAAGTTTAACAAGCATCAAAATTATATTGATTATGCAACTAGTTTTATATTAATACCACTAGTTTCAAGAAAAAAAAAAATATGTGAAATCCTTTTTTATGACATTTGGAAATGTTTAATAAGTTTAAATAAAAAGAATGTTTTTTTTTTTTTATGTCACAGCGGGCAACTGAGCTGGTGGTTCGCCTGATGGTAAGCGATCACCACCGCCCATGAACATTCGCAGAGGCTCAGACCTCTGAGAATGCGCTGCCCGCTTTTAAGTGATAAGGGATAAGGAAAGGATTGATGACTGGAAAGAAGGAATGGACTGGGAAGGGCTAGGAGAAGGAAATAGGCCTCCGGCTGTGTTAATATACTGACCTGAATGCATTTTGTACAGTTGTAGGCAATAGTTCCTGTGCTTGAGTTGAAAACGACGATATGTGTCGGTCACATTTCAGGAAGTGCAACAGTTCACTAGCGTTCGCCATCCAAAACGCTTGAGCGGCGGAATCGGTGCATCGTTCCTGCAAATAATTCATGAAAAATGTTTTAATATTAAGACATCAATACATATAATAATATTAAAATATTTTACGTCAGAATCTAACAAAAAAGAACTATAATTTCAAGGACTCTATTCTGTCACCTAAGTTCTATAATAAAAAAATACATTACCCCTCATAAATCGGCAGAAGAACAAGCTGTCGATATAAATAACAAGATATTAAGGGGTCCAAAGTGGGCCGTGACAAGAATCAAATTACCTGAACGGTGGCATGTATGAGCGTCGCGACGTGATGTAGGAAAGCTGTCAATTTGTGAGCCCTCTCGGTCGGCGTCAACTCGGGCCGGTAGTGGGTTGATGCGCGATATCTAAAATAAGTTTATCAAATATTAACACGCTTGCTTACTTACTACTTTATCGTATATTTTCTCTTGCTGCCGGATTATTATTTTATTTTTATTTAATAAACAAAAATTCAAATTCTAAGTTTGTTTCCTAAATTCTTTCGAGAAATATTCGTCGTAATCATTATGGACTACAAATTTTCAATAGCCGTATTATGAATGAATTATTCGGTGTATTTCTTTAATTTACTTTATTATATAACAGGATCAGAAATAACTCAGTGATTAATGTCTCCAATTTCAACAAATCCAAGGACCAAAAAGTACCACTCCTACCAACCAACTTGAAACCTAATAGAATACCAGAGTGTGCAGACAAAGTAGAACCCTTATTGAAACGTAAAAATCTGTGTGGCATCAGGTGTCGGGTACCTAGCGCACAAGTAGAGCGTGTAGACGGGCGCCAGCTTGAAGGCGGGCGCGTGCGGGTCGAGGCGCGTGATGACGGCCGCGAGGAACTGCGCCTGCCCCGCCTCCGGGAACTCCAGCACCGCCGGCAGGATCGCCTCCTGCCCCGCCCGCCAGCTGCCGCCGCTCCTGATACATGATATACCATTTTGTACCAGTGGGACACAACTAAATAAACACATGTGCAAGTGTTTTCATGCGTTTGAATTTAGGTAAATATTTCACGTTGAGAAACGAAAGAGGGGAGGGGAGACGCCCCGTGTTCACGATCGATGGAACGGGATATGTTCGTAGAACACGAAGGCAATATATTTGTAGATTTGTCGGTTTGATAATGAAGAGATCAGTAGAGATGATTTTGTTTCCATATAATTAATAATTTGCCGCATGTCGGTTTTAATTGCATTGATTTCTTGATGTAAGGATTTTCATCCATCGCCTGGAAAATATTCCAATCCAACTAATTAATCCGTATAAATTATAAAGATGGTTGAAAATGATGGAAATATTAATTATGTGCTATTATTAGGTAAATAACAATAAACATATAGGAAAACGTAGTTATCCAAAAATATGCATTTTGCGACGTAATAAAAAACGAGAAGGATAGAGTAGTTTTTTTTTTAAACGTTAAAATTTTGCCCCATCTAAATAAATGTCTATAATATTTATTAAGTATTGTTTAATCTTGATATATTGTTTAGTTAATTAAAACGTTTCTTAAGACATTTTAGATTCATTTATTGGCACAGGTATATTTTAAAGTTAAATACAAAAATATACTATTTACTAGCTGAAAGCCCCGGTTCGCCCCGGTAGTCATTTGTCGTGATTAAAATAATATAAAGTATCTTTTAAGTAGGTAAAACAACACATAGTTTGCATATTCGATTAAAATCGGTTGACTAGTTTAGACGAACAACGTGATACGTAATTTATATATATGAAGATTAATAAAAAATTACTGGAATTAATTACCCATAATTAATGTGACATAATACCTTGCTAAACAATTAAGTGTTTTTTTATGTCTTCGTTTTAATTTTTTTGATAAATTTCTTTTTTATAAATATTAACGTAGGTACAATACAAAATGTCTTTATACAAGACGTACAACTTTTAACAAAGGTAACATTTTCATAAAGCAATTTATTCAAAAGCACTTCAACTACAAAGTTTCATCGCGCGATGCCTTTAATTGTACTATTAAAATTATTCGAAAGCTAATGCTCAGAGAAGATACTACACCCTTAGTTAGCTCTTATTAATTTATATTTCAGGACGAAAAGCGGACGTTATTTCACATAAAAGATGACGCAAACAACACGAAATATGTTTATAGTTAGATATACAATTGTACTGAAAAAATAGTCTTCTCCCAAAAGTACCTCATTGATTATCCGGTTTTATATATAACAAGAAATCCTTTCTAGTAAGCCCGGTGATCTCTTGTACCTTGTAAATTAATTTAGCGGACCCGTATTCGGAGTAATTTAAGAAAGTTTTCCCTTAATCCCATGAGAGTAGGAAACCGCAAGCGTGGCGGGAGTACCGAAACTTCTTTGCAAATATGTACATAAATTGTTTACGTCGATATATTATCTACTTAATACGATATAAAGATACATACTGAATTATTATAGTACCTAAGTGTCCAAATATAATAAACTTCTGCTATGTACATAAGGTTAAAAAATTATTAATTAATATATATTACAACATCTATCAAGCACTGCTCAACATTCGTAACAATAAACATGTACATACAGTATAAAAAAAAAACAGAAAAAAGTTAGCAAAATGACAAATAACAAAAACGAAATAGCAAGCAAGGGTACCTGTTCTCGTGCCCGGAACCGCCGCTCTTGGCGCTGCATATGCTCTTAGTCTCGACATTGCCGTCCAGGTCGAACGTGGTCTCGTAGTTGTCCTTGTACTGCGCGTGCGCGTGCGCGTGCGCCCGCGCCTGCTCCTGCTCGCTATACACACCGGAGTGCTCGTCCCTCGCGTACTCGTCCTTCGAGTCGGACACCACGAGCGACTCGTTGTCGAGCTTCAGCGTGTTGTTGTTGTACGGCTGGTGGTCGTTGTACGCGTACGTGTCGTGCGAGCCCGGGCTGCCCGCTCGCGCGAACTCTGCGTCGTTCGCGTTCGAGTTCGTGTTCGTGTTCGCGTTCGCGTTCGCGTCCGGCGCGTGCTCCGCCGCGTGCGACGCGAGCGACGCGGGCGACATGGCGCCGCTGTCCGCGCCCGACCTAGTGTTCGAATAGACAAGCGCATGTTCCGTGAGCCAGTGACACACATGCAAAATAAAACAATGGATGACGACATACAGCACAAGCGTTCGGATTAAACAAAATATTAAAAAAAATATATATTAATGAGTGTTCGTGTCATGATACTAAGTTGCTGATCTAGTAGTTTTAAGGTGACATCTACATTCTAACTAGACGACATCGATAAAAAGTTAGATGAAGACATATAGGAAAGTGTACCTGTCGTATATCGAACCGGAGCCGTAGTGTTGCGACTGAGTGAGGTTTCTGTTGATGAGGTTCTCTTGGGCGGGGTCCACGAAACGGAACGTGGAGACGCGCCCAAATTTCAGCAAGCAACCGTGCTAACGAATATAAAACGTACATTTCATTTCATTCTTAAAATAGGCTAACAATAAAACTGCAAATTGTCTGAAAAAAGATTTACCTTGTTGCTTTACCCTAGTAAAATGATATTTCGCATGATTATCTACATCAACAATACACCTAAAAGTAATTTTTTATGTTGAAATTTAATACAGGGAGTATTATTTTAGACAACGTAGTTTATAATATTAGTAATTCCTTCTAACATAGTCCAAACAGATATGATATATATAAACAGTTTCTTTTCTATTTTAATTTCATTTTTTTGTATTAAAAATTTTCTTCTGCATAATATTTTTATTGTGGGAGTCGAGCACGCTTCGGCACGAATTGGGCCAGCTCGCACCGGGGAAGTACCACACCCCCACAGAAAACCGGCGTGAAATAATAGCTTGCTATTGTGTTTCGTACGGTGAATGGGGGAGCCGGAGGCCCATATCCTTTTCCTTACCCTTCCTTTATTCCTGTCATCAATCCTTTCCTATTCCCTTCCCTATTAAAGTCGGCAATCCATTTGTAGAGGCGAATTCTGCAATTGACCTTACGCCTTTTCAAATGTTCATGGGCGGTGGTAGCGCTTACCATCAGGCGACCCACCAGCTCCATTGCCGACTATGCCGACTTAAAAAAATAAAAATGTTCAACAGCTCAGTATTGAAATCGATAAGGTTGCATGTAATGAAATTCATTAGCATACATGGATACACATATTATATATATTATAAGTACATGAATAATTAATATATTAATTCATACAAGCACCTATTATCTATAATAATAACAAATAGTAGTTTGAAATTCATCCCAAGGGATTAACATAATAATTATAACCAATTTACATACTAGCACGCACATTATTATATATTACATATTATTCACGTCCGTAGTCTATATTGAAAATTAAACAGTATACATAACAAGCACGTGCATGAAATTATATTCTTAGTAATCTGAAATAATTATTCAAACCACATTGCCGTTATAACCACCAAAGTTTAATTCGTATTATACATACCCTCTAAAGGGATGGCGGCTAATTCTGAATATTTTATGAAGAACCGCTCTACATTCCCACACAATTATATTCTTTTAGCATTCAATAAACACCAGCGAAACCCCACGTACTATATTGATTTCCAGGAAACATATTACACACGTTAATAATATAATGGAATATTATTTCATCGTGTTATTACGTAGGATAAGGCACGTTGATTTGAAGGAAATATGCTAGGCGTGAAGAAGAGACAAACAAACAGAAAGTATACTTTGCCATTTATAATATCATTAGGGATAAGATTAAGCATATCTTATTTCATTGGTGAGGATGAAAAATATCACGGATTTATAAGCAATAAAATAATTAATTTCAATTGGGATTTGAAAAAAAAGCATAATGTTGATGTGGCAATTTTTAATTTCAAAAATTATTTAATTTAAACCTCTATCAAATAACCAATTATCTATCTGAAAAATAAAAAGTAAAAACACATTACACATATTCAAACATTTCGTTTAGGACCGACCCTACTCACAGGAATTCATTTATAAACCATTTTCGAATTTACGTTACCACGAAAAAGATCGTATCCAGCGATAACGTGCCTCACTACCCTTTGTTGCGTATATATATATAAGTACAAAAGTATTTTCCAAACATTCATTCACTCATTCATTAACGTTCTTCGTTCACGGATTCCCTCAAAGCTACAATACCTGCAGCCTCGCGGTATGCATAGTCCTCCGCCCGTTGACGTACACGTGCGCGTCCGCATGCAGCGGCGTCACCGTGTAGCCGCCGCCCTCCGCGCCCGCGACCACGCAGTGCCGCGGCTGTATCGACGGCCCGTACAGCTGGAGCGCTGTGCCGTTGCCCGAGCCCACCTATTGCAAATAAATTTATGTTATGAAAATCTATTGCGAACGGCCTATATCACTCGAAAAGGATCTTTTCTCAGTAATGCTACTTATAAGCACATGTGGATTACCTTTTTTCATGGTATTTTTTATATACGTAGAGCGTTTGAGTTAAATATTTAGATAATACTATTGTTTAGATACTAGCCGATCCATGCTTTAATATTAAAATTATTTTTTACTTTATTAAAATTTTCCAATAAAGGAAAATCAGAAAAGAGAAATACCTTGTAAATAGTGGCTTTACTCGTGGTAAACTCTACTCTACTCGTGAAATGAAAAAATTTGAACTTAGAATCGGTCCAGTAGTTCCTGAGATTAGCGCGTTCAAACAAATAAACTTTTTAGCTTTGTTATTAGAAATTAAAGGCTTTTTAACGGACTTTAAACGCGATTAATCATAATATAATTTAAACCAACGTTTCGAACACTTTATAGCGAGCGTGGTCACGGGGAAACTGTTATGTTTATGTTATTAGATCTTAAAAACAGCCAACTTTACTGCAGGTACAGCGATAAGTCTGACTTCTTCGTCTGACAGACTTTTTAAAGATTATCGAGTCTGCGATAACGGTGCGTAATTTGAGATGTTAAAAAAACGAACAAAGTAAAGCTCCCAAATTAAATTACTTTTTGAACTTATTTAAACAGATGTTTTACTACTTTATTTGTTATTTAAATCCAGTGAAAACTCATGTAAACAGTAGCTATTTATTTGTACAAAACCACAATTTAGACCACTGTAATTCAGAATGAAAGTGTAAACTCATCGCTTTGTTAAGTTATTATGATAAATAGCGGTACTTTTCGAGCAAAAATTTAACAAAGGTTATACGATTCATATCTAATAGAAAATTAACTTAATAACAGTATCTGTTCTTAAATGCATGTATGAAAGTAAGATTCGATGTTCTTGATAAGTTCGATGATGCCGCAACACGTTATATAAAATAAAATATAGTTTAAAAAAAACTAAAAAACACGCTTTTCAAGCACATCAAACTAAAAACTATAAAATAATT
>NC_052114.1:3330869-3376639 GCF_012273895.1 Zerene cesonia
GAAGTGGGAGAAAAACGGGTGTGAGTTACATACATACAAACATACAAGTGAAGCTAATAAAAGCGTGTTAAAAAAAACAAGAACACACGGTTCAATTGAATAATAAAACCGGCCAAGTGCGGGTTGGAATCGAGCACGAGGGATTCCGTGCCATCCATAAACTAAATTGGTCATCCATCCAATTTGTGACTGTTTTAACCGTGGCATCGCCTCGATCATTTATATAACAAAACTACACAATCTCAGAAGCTTCATAAGTATCGCTATCACCATTCATTAGATACAACCGCTTGGTGACAGATGCACGGACGGACTGACGGACTGACTGACGGCCAGACAGACAGACGGACAGTGAAATCTTAGTAATACGATCCCGCAATTTTATCCTATGGTGCGGAGCCCTAAAAACTGTCTATTGTCACACACGACACGATGATATAACTTTTGTATATAACACGTATGAGCTACAAGGAGTTTTCAAGCGAAAGTTAAACTTACAATTTGTTAAACATTTTTATCGCTATCTGTAGGCGAAATTTCAAAAAATTTGTAAAACTGTGCTCGTTTAAAAAGTATTCATCCTACTATCAAAGTGTAGAAGTAGAAAATATTATGATAATCTCATTGAGAACATCCGCAATATTCTTTGCACACAATGACCTACTTTAAAGCGTATATTAAGTTGCCTACAGCTGAGAGCTGGAAGCTTTATCACTGTTAATCTTTTGCTTTCGTGGTTATTCTACGTTCTTAAAATTTCATTTTAGTACATAATAATTTAAAATTAACTTTGAAAGCTTGAACTTAATAAGTACCTCTCCAATTTTCCGTCATTTGAATTAAACCTCAAACGTCTACAATAAGGAAAGTGCGGGAGACCCCTGTCGTCTCGATCCCGTCTTATGAATTGGCGCGAGACAAATTCGATTAAAATTAAGTTGGTATGGAAGCTGTGTACAGCCCGTTGTACGTAGGCGATGTTGTTTGTTTTCCACGTGAGAAAGAACAAAATGGTTAAAATATGTTAATTATGATCGCGAGCACGGGAATGTTTTCCGCAGCGTCCAATATAAATAGCAAAAGCTATCAGTTAAACAGCCAACCAGCAAAGTGTGGAAGGAATTCCTAGCTGAGGAGTGAATTTAAATAAATTTGTTTATTCATCGACTGTTACGAACTCGTACGTTTTTGCACTGAGAACGCGTTAACGTGGATCATTATTCAATCAATTTAACACAAATGTGTATGTAACCTTTCAAAATACGCAAATTATACCTCTCGATGTTGTAGTAGCAGATAACACAGAGCAATGTAAACTCTAAATACATGCACGTTTTTATCTTTGCCTCGTTTTTTTTTTTTTCTTGAAGCAGCGTATCGCGTTTTGTTGTGAGAATCGAATTGTCTTTGTGCACGTCTTAATAGGTTAGAAGATACTGCATTGCGCTTCGTACTATAGACGATAGACAGAGGTCGGATCTTATTGTGATGCTAAGACGGTTAAGCTCGAAGCGCATTAATCAATTTAATGGCTCTGTTTAAACAAAACGTTAATCATCATTAATTGCGAAAAGGAAACGAAAAATGTCCTTGAGCTTTCGCTCAAGTAATTGTATGCAATATAGTATAATGAGTGAATGACTTATCTAAATCCTAGGAAGAATTTGAGCTTTACTAATCTCACTTCGCAAAAAGCTGTAAATGCATTGTTTATAAAAATAAAGACTTTAATCAAGTGTTTGAAATTGCACCCAGCATTAGGTAAAATCAATTTCAAAGGACCATATTAAGGCTTGTTCTGTTGTTATTTATGATCGAAGTTGTGCTGACTTAAAGAAAGACACCCATGTCGTCGTTTTAGTTTCATTATTTTCTAGTTATCCAAGTTTGTCTTGAACACGAAGCAAGCCGAAAGTGTTTGTTTAGACGTATCTATAACCCAATTCTGGGTTATTGATTTCCTGTTGAACATTCGATCATTCTTTGTAGCAACAACGACGATTTGCAATCGGATATATTTTGTTTCATTGAATAGTATAAAGTTTAAACTAATTTTTAGTTTTTACAAAGGTGTTTTAAATTTTTTTGTTTATATTCATTACTATACTATATTATGTTTTACAGTAACTTGGTGTTTAAGCAAACATAGGGTTCTAATTATGCCCTTATAAAATAATATCATATTAATCCAATAATGTAATCCATAAGGGCAAGGATAAAAATCTTAAGATGTTACATTCGCATCACCTATCTTTATTTTACAGTATTACTAGCTGCACGCCCCGGCTCCGCCCGGGTTGTCATTTATCGTAATTAAAATTATTTGAACTATCCTATCTCTCAAGTTGGATCGAACTGCACATGGTGTGCGAATTTTATTATAAACGGTTAAGTGGTTTTGGAGTCCATTGAGGACAAACATTGTGACACGAGATTTATATATATTAAGATTGAATGATTGCACATACGATTCGGTTCAATTCTCATATATACAGTGACGAATGACGACAAACACACAGTGGAATAAAAATGAACTTTAAAAAGTACGACATCTCCATTTCTATGAAATTTACAGTAATGTCTAATTTATAGATAAATTCCAGTTATTGTTTTTATTTTTATCTCATTGTCAAGCTGCGATAGACACTTGTATCTATACTAACCTCGACAACGTCAGTGATGCGGACCCGTCTCCCGTTCTCGAGCGCGGCGCCGTCGGGCGTGACTTCTATCAGCATGGGCTCGTTGCCGGGCCGAGCGCTAGAGCTGGCGTTCGAGCCCACCTTCTTCTTCCTGCGCCGCGGCTGGGCGTCCGACGGCCGCCGCCGCACGTGGAACATTATAGAACCTACGATGACAAAATCTATATAAATTCTCGGGTCACAATCTTAGTTACCATACTCCTCCGAAACGACTGCATTGATTCTTATAATTTTTGTGTGTATTACGGGTAGGTCTGAGAATCGGCCATATTTTTCTTACCCCTAAATGATAACAGAAAGGCAGAACAGCGTTTGCACGGTCAGCTAGAAACTTAAAAAACTTAAACTTAAGTAACTTAAAATATATGGACAGTGTATATCGTTCTGGAACACAGAGTAATTGTTCCCAAAGCGAACGCGTAGTGGGAATTCAAGATATATGAGTATAGCATACTTTATCAATACATGGAACATGTAAATAATATATTTCTGTTCCCAAAACAATTTCTCTAAGAGGGTATACGGTATTTCATAAGTCGACCCAAGAGGCCGCTGGTGTAAATAACATGCAATTTAAAACATTTCGAAATAACACATAAGAAAGATGAGACGAGATTATTATGATAAAATAATATGTTATTTTGGTATATTTAATGAAATAAACATTCTTAATCTAATATTTAGTCTATAATTATAAGAGGATCTACGAGTCAGTGACTAATGGGCCAGCTGACTGACAGAATAACCGGCTAATTGACAAAGAGCAGACTCATCGTGCATAATATCATAACCAAATATGAGTAGACTAAACCAGTTTATTTTTAATACCGCAATAAGTTTTCTCTTTTCTAATTCAGAAGTTCGATACATTGTATAAGTATAATGTATGAATGTTTTCATTAGCGATTCATAGCATATGTAATTTGTATTTTTAACAATAACTAAGCCGCCCTTAAATTGTCAGAACTATATACTAATTTACTACCACCACACACGGGAGGCACTAGCGTTTAAATAAAAACAGAATCACGAAAATCTGTTCACCTTAAAGTTATAAGGTAACAAAGGCAAAAAAAAAAAACAGACTAATTGATAAACTTCTTCGTTTTATATAAGTCTGTTGAAAACGTTACAAATCAAAGTTTTGAATTTGTATAAATACACCCAATTATAAGCGTCGTTAAACGTTTTATCCAGAAATTGTTGTTGCACAAACTACAGGTGAGGAAAAGCGCTTACGCCGACGGTCAATTAAAAGTGTTGCATTTATAATAATCCCCATCGTGGCCTATTAGCGGGTTTGAAGCGTTTCATTAAGCTGGATGGTGTAAGTGCCACAGGGCGCCACGCCCTCGCCGTTTGGTACACGGCAGACGCCGCGACGGCAACGAGTGAGCGTCTCTAGTGTCAACATCATTAGTGTCGACTGTAGTTTTCCCGCCGCGTCAACTACGTATATCAATCCATAACCAACGACACAATGGAACTGTGACATATGTGTATACTATGGCACAGTTACGTTTTATAAATAAGGCATACATTTATTCAAAGCAAATAGTTTTTATAGGAATAACATGAGTACAGAAAGGATTTTCAATAGTATTCTTACATTCTTATGTGTAGTAAAGATAAATCCTGATAAAGATAGAGTATCTTTCCCTGATCGAGTTTCTTGACGGACAAGTTGGTGATCAACGGTCCTGCGCACGCGCATTTACCACGGAAGTAGGAGGTGGCGTAATAAATATAATGTAACGTATAATGCAATCCCACATGAGTCCAACTAAGAACAGGAATGTCAATGACATTTATGTGTCGAAAATTAATTGAAAAACACGACTTAATTGGAAATGTTTGGTGTGTATCAATAACTGCTTGTTTTATTTTTCCTGAATCTTATGTCACATTATAAAATATTTGAACTTAGTGCTAGGAGGTGTGACACACAACGTTTCCATATGCCACTACGACGAACATAATCTTAGTTGGATCCCATAGTAAAACGTATATCAATCTAATATACGATAGATATTGGATACCTGCTGAATATTCTAATTATTTTAATACCAACACTCGATATTAACTCAAAGGTTTGTGTAGTTCACAATCGATCTAGCATAGTACATAATTGCTATGTAAATACCCGTTGATGGAGGTTTGCTTATGACCATAACTACACCAAACTATGTTTAATTCATGAAATTTCGTACTTCAGCTTCTCGATTCCGAACGCGATGGTAAATATTTATTCACGACGAGAGCTTTCGTTATCCTTTGTTATATAAATAACAAATTTTATTAGCAAATATTATAATAATCAATTTTATATTACACCCTTGTGATTGCTAACATTAAAAATATAGTAAAAAAAAATCATCAAGGAAAAATTTTCTTATTAATATTATAACATATTTTAAGCAAGATTCGTTGATACGATAAGGTTTTATGACTGTATTTAATAAAGAAATATTCCTATAATTATTTTAATATTAGGCTCACAGTATCATATGGCTTCGCCAAAGTAATATTCGATTGTATTTTAATAGTGAAAGCAAGTACTTAATCATTTTAATACACTTTATACAATATCTCTTAATTTAAGTTATACTGTAGTAAGTGTATTAAATACATTTATATACTATGGGAATTCATAAGTAAATTACCGAGCAAAATTTCCTTATGAGAATTTCGTAGACGCGATGTGAAGAATTTATTGAAATGCATTTCTATTTCGTCACTCGTGGCGTGGAATCGACGGTCTAATTGCAACTGCCTTCGACGTACACTGCAGTGTTCAATCGACATAAATAATCTAAATATGTATTCATAAAATGACAGGCCTGCGTGAAAAATACGTTAATGTTATATTAATAAAGAAAACTGTTTCTATTAAAGGAATAAATAACTATGTTGGGTAATTATTATTGTTTTATTCAAGGAATAATATATTTACAGGAAAATATTATGTTCGTAAAGTGTCACCTCTCACGTCTTACTGGATTTATTTATGAGAAATATTTTTGCTAAAGGTTTTTACAATAATTAACTACATACACGCAAATCGACCGCACAATACACTATGCTATGCGAGAGTTTTAATACAAAACACATTTATATGCAGAAAATGATTGAATAGAGAGAAATGTTCCAACAAAAAACACGTTCAACGCTCGATTTTGGTAAGCCTCGTTCAATTTACATAGAGTGAAATAAATAATTATTCCGTCGACAAAATATAAAGAGATAGTAATCATATAAACCTAAATCTATAACGAATTTACCTATGAGCTACGTGTTATTAATGCTATAATAATTGCGATATTATGTTTAGAAAAATCTTTTAAAAAGATCTCCATGATTTAAACGTCCATCGACAATAAAAGAAGAATAAATACACATTTACAAGATCACCTAAAAATATCGGTCAATCATAAACCATCCCCCGTTCGGTCACACTTCGCGTGTGCCACTGTCCTTGCGTGACATGACGAACATTCATATAATGGTCTAACCTGTTGCCTTACCTTATTAATGAGTTTATACATATTGTACTACATTACTTATAGACATACAGACTGTTAGAAACTTTCAAGTTGCAAGTCATGAACTGGCTAGCAAATCTTATCGCGCAGTGCAAGATATCTATCTACATTGCTATCTAAATTCAATGTATAATTAACAAAGTTTATGCATACGATACAAGCAGAAATAACTTTTGAAAATTTTATAAATGTAAAGAAGATACTTATAGATAAATTAGATATTTAACAGACTCTAACAAAAAAGAATAATGTAATTTTCATTACTTTTTAGCTTGATACCGTGCGTTGAGATAATTTAGAAAAGAATTTTTTTTTTAACGCTAGTAACATTTTAAAATTAGAAACGATCTGTTCATGTTCTGTTCAGTTTATCAGAAAGTGAAATTACAAAAAATGTATGAAATATACGTAAATAAGTAAGCGGCAAAACCGTTCCTAAGAAGTAGACGTGCAATGAAAAATGTATGCAAATGCGAATGTAATTCGCTCAATGGACACCTTTATAAATTTAATATATTATTTTTACATTATTACAACACAATACAATAAAGGTACCGACAGGAGTGGCATGTAGCTATCATTGTATGTGTGGTGTAGGTACAAAGGACAGTATCTGATAGACTTATGTGTATAATTCTCTTGGGCACGGCTATGAAGTCGAACGCAATACCTATATGCTATATGTTCGAATCGAATAGAGGTCGTTGGGTATGTCGGATTTTATACGATATTTTAAGTTCAAACGTTGTTTCTTTCTGTTGAAATAAAACAATTGAAAAATAAATTTCTCTAATACATGTCACAAAGAAAATTATTCATGTACGGCAACATGAAAAGTTGTTTTACAACCCTGTTTTAAGAATCATTTTATTAATTACCAATATCTAACAAATCACTGTGGATTTGTTCAAGTTAAACAGTTGTAAGCGAAAAAAAAAACCTTAGTAAACATTGATATTATTGCTGTTATTATGGAGGAGGACTTTTAACACTACATTTATTTCCCTAGAGATATTCCTCGTATACAATAAAACAACAACTCGTGTCACATGAAAACTAACACCGTTAGTAAAGTGGAGTCTGACAGGCGTTTCGACATTTCTTTCAAAGGCTTTTACGTTTCATCGACGTGAGAATTGTAAGTATAACTTCTATAAAATACAATACATAAATTAATCAAACGAAAAATGGAATTATCCATTTAAATTCTTCACAATGTTTCATTTGATATATAAAGAATGTTATAGATTTGAAATTCTTATATATAAAATTCTCGTGTCACAATGTTAGTCTCTATACTCCTCCGAAACGGCTTGACCGATTCCTCTGAAATTTGGTAAGCATATTGGGTAGGTCTGAGAATCGGCTAACATCTATTTTTCACACCCCTAAATGATAAGAGTAAGGCAGAACAGCGTTTGCCGGGTGCAGCTAGTAATATATATACGAAATTATTTACAAGTACAAGTTTATAAGCAACGTCGTGATAGCGTATACTTAAGTCATTAGAATAATTGAATTCGATTGATTTGAAGGCTAAGACTTTATGCCTTTTACTTTTAAAGAGGCTATTTAATTCTATGTCTATTTTATCGACGATTCAATTCAATACATTTTCTTTTTGATCGTTGAAGGAGAAATACCTGCAAAATTAACATTATCTATTCTATCATCCTTCCCTGAGTACAAACAAACGAAAATTCTGTTTGATTAGTCATGACACTGATCGATAATGAACAAACAAACATAAAATGTACGGTTTGGCTCCAGAAATTTATTTCTTTCCGCCATCTCCAAACATATTATCGATTCAATATGAAAAAATGAAAGCTTATGATGATTAATTGGCACCGAATTTTATGTATAATCCGATACAGTTCATTCAATACATCGTCAGTGAAATAAAAATGTCGCGAGTCAAAATCTAAGAGTGAAATCGAAAGTTTGTTCCAAAGATATCATACAATGGTAAAGGCCACTCGGGCGTGACCTTTCTAAAGGTAGAACGTGTTCTGGTTCCATACTGAGCTTAGGGACGGGATGAAAATTCGTTTCGTATGTTCGTGAGGGCTATTAAGGATCCTTTTTTCTATTTTAACTGACTTGTAAGTGGCTGTACTGCATTTGAGACACAGATTTTCTAAGATTACATTTATAAATGTACGAAATTTGAACTGAATCGGACAGTTTGTCTGTTTAGTATATTTTCTATTACTTTATAGCATGAATAAACACTAACTAACTAAGAATGATAAATAATTTATCTAGGAGTAACAAGGAAAATAGCATAGAATTTACAAATGAATATACAAAAAAATCATATAATTATTATATGTATGAATTTATTAAACCTCAGACCCTTTGAGCATTAGAAACACGGAATTCAGCCAAATTACCTAAGTTAAATGAATAGTTTAAAACTAGGTATTACTTATTCAAAGATTCACGAATATGTCAATTACAATCATGCATAATTACGTTAGTGTGTGGAGTTTGACGATATTTGAGGATATTTGTATCTCGTTCATACAAAAACTCATTAAAGATAACATCAGCCTGAGGTAGGGACAACTCATCTCCTATTACAAGATGACAACGGTGCCTTGAGTAGGAAGATAGGAGAAAGAAAGACGGGGCGCTAGGATTTAACAGATGTTGTTGTTGTTTTAAGGATATGATAGATGCGATGATGGATTACATACAATATTAATTTTCTCACTTGTTTCATAGTAAGTCGTAGTTAATGTATTTATCTTAATCTAGCAATGTAGAACCTCGATATCACAATATTCTATGGAAAATGTAAGAATATCGACGTCGTTATTTTTTACCATTCGCTTCGTTCGTTATTTTTTATGTTAGTGAGGATATGTCGGTTTAATTTATACATTACTTTTAACGTACAACTGGAAAACCGAGCGGCCTACGATTGTTTCGTTAAACATTGTTATTAAATATATAAATAATTACTCTTCAAGCGAAACAACCATTTTATGGAAAAAAAACTACGCCGGCAAATAAGAAAATTCTTTGTAACTGAAATAAATTAAATTTTACAAGGCTTATCACTCGGACGCTCGAGTTTATTCGCTTTGAGGGTACATTTTGAATGCAATGTCAACAGATTCTCTTTGCGCTGCAGATGAAAAGTTACGATAGAAATCGTTTAAAAATAATAAATAATCCTACATCACCATTATAAGCTTTTATACATGTCATTATTTGTACATGTTGCTTCATGTGTTGCTTATTGATTGTTTGTTTGACCTATAAAATATTTACGAGTATATGGTGTCTACGTATTATTAGGTGAGTAATAATGAGATTCGATATTATTGAACGGACCTAGGAATTTTTTTTATACAGAAAATCATTCTGATGTTATCTTCTCAATTTGAGCCTGCGTATTTTTGTTTGTCATTTTAAACTAAATACGTAAACAACTCTTCACAACAATTCAGCTAAATTGTACCTAAACATAATATAAAAGAAGAACGGATGGATATCAGTTATTCAATCACGCTAGAGCGGCTGAATGGATCTAAATTAATTTAAACACCTACATTTATTTAAATGAAAAAGTCATTTTTTTTTTTTGGGAAACTATTCCATTGGATAATAAGAGATGGTTAATAGATGTAATGGAGAACAAACACTATTCTCATCTCAATAAATATTTTATTCATAATCTCTAGGTGGACAACACTTGTTAAGGTGATGTGTACAAGTTTCGATCCAAAATTCATCCCTCAATCCAATATAATATATTATAAGTGCGCCTTTCGTATGGAAATGTGAAAATATCGTATATCTAACACGTCATACGGTTGAGCTTCTTTGTGACGTTTCTCTCGAAGTATTTGAGTAAAACACTATTTACCGATCGCATTCGCGGGCTTGCTATAGTAGGTATTATTGAATACAATTTAAACGCGCAACTCGCTTGTTAGTGGACATAAAAATAAATAAATATACATTTATTTTTAAACATGTAAAAGGTACATATTGCAATCTAATTCGCTGAGTGAGATGACAAATGAATTAGTGTGTGCTGAATTTTGTTCACTTCAAACTTATTTAAGCCGCATTGCGTTTCATTTCGCATTCGCAGGGTTCGCATCATCTAAAAGCTAATGGAAGTTTTAAATTTTAATAGTAAAATTCAAAGTGATATGTTTTCACTAGTATCGGCATTCCCTTTGACTAGGTAAGTATATATACCTGTAGGTATCCCTCTGCCATATTAAAAAAAATCAATTGTTAACATTAAATATTGTATTTAAAGTTAACAATTTTGTGCCAATTGTGCATATTCTCTCTTTTGTTTGTGTTTATCTATGTTTATCTGTATTTTTGTGTGCAATAAAATATTATCTATCTACCTATCAATCTATCTATTTATTTTTTCACTTGTTATTTGAGCAAAATTTCATCTTTCTACATACATACACACACTCCCTTACTTCATAAAATCCTTCTATTTGAAAATGTGCGACAAACGTGTTTCAGTACAATTTTTCTTAATTATTCTCACTCTCAATCATTATCACTTCCAAATTTCGATAACAATTACATGAATTTCATCAAAACATTATTTCAGTATAAAAATTACACATTTTCATTCCCGTTTATAGGTGATTTATGTACAATACTTCCCACCTACATCACACACAAAGACAACATAGTACCTAATACCTAATACGAAATACGTTACGCTCATCTGCGATGAAGCCAGCGAGAAGCGTTATCTAATACATCACATATCGATTATGAAGCGAAAGTCAAATTTGGTTAGCAAAGTTGCATGTAGGTTAATAACCTTGTCAAATGGAAATTGTGATAGAGACGTTAACTACGACGGCCGAGTTTACTTTCGTCTCACGTTCTCGGCTGCGCGAGGAATACGGGGCTCGTTCTGCAATCTGACAGCCTCTCCGCCGTTTGGATCTACATAAAACACGTTATTCGGACATAACGACGTTGCCACCATTTTATTCTTTGTTTTCATCTTTATTGCTTTTTTAGGACGAACCTTTTATTTTGTCCACGGTTATGTAGGGTTTAATGTTACGCCGACGCGATATGTGATAATAGGAATTATAAACAAATTGCTTATTTCAATTTATTATCCGTATTGTTTTTAGAGCTTATACGCTTATTTATGTTAAGCTCAATGCTTCTGAAAGTGACATTATGCGTAAACAATACGCCTAAACGTAGTAAAGAGACGCAGAACTTAAAACCAATCACTATAATCTATGTTCATTTAGCTACTACGATTTGATTTTCAGATTAAACGTAGAATTTAGATGAGAGAATATAATTGAATGCCCAGAGCTAGTCCAATATCATCGAACACGTGTTCATTCATAAATGACGTCCCTAATGACCGTATTATCGACAGCAATCCATGAAGCACACTTCAAACTCAATTTAGACCGGAGCAATGAAAGCATTTCATATAGGATATATCTTCCTGGGTACTTACGTGCAAAGGTTGTTAGGAAATAAAAGTTAATTTTGTGAGACGTCGTTCATAACACTCGTCGTATATAAGCGTTGTTTGAATTTCTTTAATTCTATAACAGGAAGTTGCATTCATTATTATTTGGGTTTTTAATAACGATTCTACATGAAGCTGTAGTTACTTTCGCAAAACTCAATGCTCACTAATATAACAAATGCTAAATTTTGTATTGTGCGTTTGTTTGTCTTTCTTTCTTGTCGCAACGGAACGATTCTATGATATGATGAGAGAGTGATATGGGCTCATATTTACTGCGGTGAAACATCTAATTTCCATGAGAATTTCCTTTGACAACGCGATGGAAAAGCTGTTTGATACAATTTTAGATTTTACCTCACGATAAGTCGGAAATTATATTAACCTATTGCCTCAGGCTCTAACTAATAAGCGTATCGTACGAAGGTTAATTCGCCAGCTAATACTGTAAGTAAAAAGTGTACCCTATTTCAAGTATATGGCATCGCATGGGCGCGGACCAAACACAATTTAGCTTAGCTTGTCGAGCCCGACACATTACCAGCTATTTGTCTTCCTAAGAGCTTTTATTGGGCCAAGTGCTCGTTCTCCTTGACATTTAGAAAATACGAATTTAGGACACTAAGTATAGGTGCTTCAAATGTATATAATATAGAAGACGCAAGATTACTTTGACCGTGCATCTTAGAACTTTAGTTAAAAGATTCTTATCATTTAAAGATGTAGTAAAATATGTATAGGTTACTATAAAAGAGACTTTACCCCTTTAAGTATATGTATATGTATATGCAAAGAAGGAGACTTTCCTTGGATACTTTTACTACATTGCTTTACACTCTTTAATTTAATGTTCTGTCACTAACTACAACAAAAGATTCGCGGTAACGGTACAGGTCAATTTACTCGGCTAACTTTTATGGAGCGACCATAAAGCTCTTTATAGAGGCGAAATAGCACAAGTTTAATCTCTGGACATAAGGAATAAAAATTTGACCTTTCGTTGTCGATTAAAAACTGGCTTAGAAAGTTCTGTCGAAGAAAGTGAATGAAGACAAGCGTAATGAGTCCCAAACAAGTTTGTAACTTACGAGTTCCTCAGTTTGGGGGTTTGGTTAACGATCCTAAGACATTACAAACACTGTCAACTTTCGCGATATAAAACCTCGAAGGACGATATTATGCATATCGATTCGGCGAACCGACGGGCATCGAACTGCGAAACGAGTTAAAAATACCACCACCGGCAAACGAACCGGCATCTGCGAGCACACCGGTCAGACTACTCTGTAGTCTGCTGTCACATGTGTTTGTTTACTATCGGCTCGTTCGCATCGGAAGCGGCGGGAGCGGGTGTACTCGCTTTTGGGTGAGCACTGCTAACACGTCGCGAACTTTTGAAAGTAGCAAGCGAACTTACGACGAATACCCCAATCCATGTCGGAACGGCGGTCGCAGCGGGCGGCCCGCGGCGCCGCGGCTAGGCAACTGGCGTCCTGCCGCCCGGCGCCCGGCGCCCGCACACTCCCGGTCTACTATTCCCATTGTTCGCGACGACGACGTCGCTACTCGCTACACTGTGTTCGCGGACATAACCGCATCTTATTGTACATTGCTATACATTGCAAGTTCAAGCAATCGTGCACGTAGCTAGGTATGTATAGTACAAATCGTTATGCTCAGTGAGTAATGTATTCTTTTGGGAATTTATGAACACAATCCGTTTAACTTTGTTCATTTATTTATTAAATATATATGCATATAAGTTTCCCTCAATCAGACTTGTTCTTTATTGATGACTGGATACAGAGGTTTTTTGGAAGAATCGGCATAAATATTTAAAACTTTCAATATAATAATTATCTGACAGACATTGCTCTGTTTTTGTACGTGCTTTCAAACGCTTTAGGATTAAATAGACATTAAACTTTTCTTATTACTTTTCCATTGGAGAATCTATACAAGTTTTTCTTGTGTTAGATCCTGCTATTGACAATATAAAGCTACAACCAAAATAATTAGTGAAATCTGTTCAAATGGTTACGTGTTATACTGCAACAAAGGGAACTGTGGATTAATTATTACATAGAACTTGACACTTATTATAGTGCTATCTAGTTTTCTTCCCGTTAATATACCATAAATCCCGTTATTTTATACATTGTATAGAGTATGAGTGTTATTTTGATTTTAGTAACAATCGTATGTAAACGCCACTCTAAGTCCCAAGGAAACGGTGAGTTGCAGTATAATAAACACGCGAGCTTTTTCAATGCCCACTATCCACAGCTCTTAGCGTTCTTTTCACAAACGATATAGAATTATGAAGTAACATTTTCATAGATAAAATATTCCATAGCACGGAGAGAGTGAAATAAAAAAAGTTAAGGAAACATTTGTCCAAAGCCCTCAAGATTTTAAAGATCCTTTGAAGACCAAGATAAATCTCTGTTAATTACCGGCACTTCGCTCCGATTCGTCCGTAGCGCGTTACATATATAGCCTATAGCATTCAGGGATTACGTATATAGCCCACAAAGAAATATTTTTTGTAAAAGGTCCACTATTTACTGAGATTAGCACGTTCAAACAAACCAACTCTTCAACCTTAAATAATATATTGGACCCTTAGGTACACAAAACCGTTAACTCAGCTAACACAATAAAGTATAAGTATATTATAATTTCTAAACACAGTAAATAAATCGCTCGAAACACGTTCGAAAATCTTTATGAAATTCAGAGATGACGAGACAACATTACTTAAAGTTAAGAATAAAATTAGAATACAAATGAACTCCCACCACGTAGCTTACGGAGACGTTATTTGGATTGGCCGCTAACTTTGCCAATTAACAATTGAATTAGATCAAAGTTAGTTAGATTAGTTTTCGTTTGTTAGTTTAAAACACTTTTAACTCTATTTAAACAACTTTAAAAATAGTTAGGTTTCGATAAAATGTAATAGTGGGTTCTATTTTTTTTATATTAGTATAAATAAATAAACAATATATTAGTATAAACTTAAATGATAAATGTAACTTTTGAAGCGTCATATTGAAATTGCAAAAACAATATTACAATTACAAATGCCGATATTATATAGTATCATTCTTTAAGCATTTATTTATATGGAACGTTAGATCTGGCGCGGGTGGCCCAAAGTTTCGGCTCGATAAAATGAAATAGGGAGTCGAACATCACGAAGTAGGTATATATTGTCATATCTTCGAATTTATTTTTCATATTTTTAACACCCATTTAGATATCATCATCTCTTGTATGTAGGTATGATTAGTAGGCATAATTTAAAAACTTAGAGCAGTGACTCTACACTAAGTAGTGTAATGACACTTTTTAAAAATGATAGATTAGTCCTGTTGTGTTGTGTTCTGTGTTGTTGAATAAGATTTATTTATTTTGTGATTATCTTTTAGTTTATTTTTTTTTCATTTGTGGTATTAAGATCTATACGGTATATATAATGACTTAAAATAATATTATCAATGGGGCGAACAACTAATTAACGAGTTGCGAAAAAATTGTCTAATGAATGACACGCGAATTCCTCTTTACATTAAAAATTAATAAGGTCACAGTTATCGAGTAAGTAAATATCATATTCGAAATATACTAAAAGCTGTAAAAATTTGCGTGGCGTGCTCATTAACTGAAGAGGCGATTGGTGTTCATTTAGACGCGAAGGAGAACTGAGTTCGAGGCCAATCCTATATAAATATCTCATTATATTATATATGTATTTATGAAGAGCACTTATTTGAAATAATCTTATTAGCTGTTGCCTTCAGAAACAATGTTAAGTATAGCACTTGTCTCATCTTATACTGGTCTACAAAAGTATGAACCCGCGGCGAAAAGGAGCCGTCCTAATCCAGATTATGTCTGCTTCATCAGACCACAATAAAAATATAAATGCTATACATTTATGTTCGTCTGATTCACATAGGAGGAGGTTTTAACTATTTTATATTTATAAGTCACTAGCGGTCCGCCCAGGTTTCGCCCTTGGTACATATATAGCCTATAGCCTTCCTCAATATATGGGCTATCTAACGCTGAAATAATTTTCAAATCGGACCAGCCGTTCCTGAGATTAGCGTGTTCAAACAAACAAACAAAGAAACTCTTCAGCTTTATAGTATTAGTATAAATTAGTAGCCATTATTTATACAAGCACTTCCAAAACAGTTAAAGTGTTTGAATAGTGTTAATAGTTATTTGTATCATACATAAACTTATTTTGTAAACAATCCAAGAACACAATTGTTGGTTGTGACAGAAATTATTATCGCTATTGTTGTTTCACGAAAATACGTCACTCCACATAGTTAAAAATATGTATTTCTTATTTCGCAATTATACATAATAACCAGATAATTCAATGCGTATATAAATCAAATCATAAGCCTTCACAAACTAAGACCTATAGAATTTCTAAAGAACTATAAAATGCTCTTCATAGATATCAATCATAATGATTTACTATGAAACAACGGGGATAAACTAATATATCTACAGCTAAAAGTTTATTTTTCCTGCCTTTTTCATGTAAATGTGTGTCTTTTATTCTATATTCTTTCTATATTTTTTTATCTGTGTGTGCAATAAAATATCAAATAAATGTACACAGTACGAGTGTACAACGTTATTTCTTTTTTTATGAAGTACTAACTGCGCATCGCGGTTTCACCCGCGTAAGTCCGTATCCCGTAGGAATATCGGGATAAAAAGTTGCCTATAAGTTATTCCAGCTGTCCAGCTGTCCACGTACCAAATTTCATTGCAATCGGTTCAGTAGTTTTTGCGTGAAAGAGCAACAAACACACACACATCCTTACAAACTTTCGCATTTATAATATTAGAAGGATATTACACACACTGCACGCATTTGCTATACACTTTGTTATTATATTATATACTCTATTGTCTACGGTTAAGATCGAATTTGAAATGAACAAGTCACTCACTGCGGTGCGGGTGCGTCATGACGATGGCGAGCGGGCACTCGTCGTCCTCCAGGATGTACTCGGAGTTGTCGGCTGCGTCCACCTTGCGACGATACAATCAAATTTCAATTACAACTTGGAATTAAAATCACACATACAGAGTGTACGTAAGAAAATTATTCAAATCTAGCGATCATGATATTGAGATAAACTCATGAAATCTGTTACATTCAGATATATAGGTAAAGTTAACACAAGCGTGCTAATATCAAATCGATTTTATATTTATTAATAAAGACCAACCTAATTCCACAAAAAATATTAAAACATTTTTAATCTACTATTGCTCATAACTTTTCTTCGTTATAAAGTTTAAGGCATCATATAAAATGTTTGTAAGATTTTAATAAATGTATTATATATGCGATATTTGTAAGAAACGAGCGACTTGAAAGCGTTTATAGAAAAGATGCTTGCTTTTCTTTGAGTATTGTAACGTTGGCGCCTATTTACTACGTATCATGTGTGTTATTTTAAGATCTTTACATGTGATACCTATGTGACGTTGTTTTAACATTAAGAAATTATTTATTTTATACGTATATAACTCAACATTCATTTGAGAGTATACTAGGAACGGATTTAATAATACAGATTGCAGTCATAACGCAAAATACCTGTAAATTTTGAGATAAATTATATCACAATGAAGGGGAAATTTTATAAAAACGGTTTATTACCTCTAAAGTAGATTTATCGATGATATACAAACGAGAAAACTACATAGCGTACAATATTTAAAGTATGAAAGATGTTATATTACGCCTGTTTTCCACTTCAAAAGTCAAAGAGAGTCAAAATTCTTGGGTCAAGATTCGTGCTGTCTCATTGCACACCCTGCACTATAGGGTAAGCCGCCCCTGCCCGTAGGCTTTTCCTCATCCATCCCAGTCTTATTATCATTGAATCCATTATTAACGTCATTGATTCTTTTGTTATCGCTTTTACAGAGGCCCTATATCTGCAAACTTATATGCGCTGCAGTGATCGCTCACCAAGGCGAACCACCAAATCAGTCGGCGTCTCTTACACATAAAAGCGGTACAAATCCCAATATAGGCTACGAAACACACTTCATAATATGGTGCAGCAGGTAAAAGCAGCACGCAACTCCACCACCACCATACACCATACACCAAGCAAGCAGTACCTGCACGACGCGGGCGAATAATAACTAGCACCCGTGGCACCTTCTCTAAAGTGGCTCTACTGAACACAGCGGGGTTTCAGTCAGAGAATCCGGAGTGAGTATAGAATCCAACACAACCTGCAGGGACCCGTAGGTTATCTAGAGAAGACCCCCCCCCCTCAAAAAAAAAAAAACAAAAGAAAGGCGATACCTGCACGATGCAGTAGTGGTGCGGGTCGTGGCGCGCGAGCCCGTACTTGTCGAGCATCTCGCGCACGATGGCCGCGGCGCAGTCGCCCACCGACAGCAGCAGCGTCTTGTACGGCACCGACGGGCACAGCGACGAGCCGTAGATCTTCAGCGTGCCGCCTGCGCGCACCGACATGTATCATATACATTTATTGTAGTTTTTGTGTTGTGTTTCATTCGAACCATTAGTTCCTGATAAGCGCATTCAATCACATCAACGAAGTCTACGGATTTCAATATTAGGCATAATAAATTAGAAGAAAATCCTGTGATTAGAAAGACAAGTTCTTACTGGCCATAATTATTCTTGAATATAAATGCTACTGTCATCAATCCTATATATGAAAAGAAGTCAAACTTTAGTTTTAATATTTATGTATGCTTATTAATTAAATAAATTACAAAATAATGAGAATCAGTATGTTCAAATTAGTAAAAAAAAAAACAATTTAATAGAGATTGAAATAGTGTAAAATGGCTTAATATTTTTTTTTTTTTAATACGGTTTCGAACATAATCTACGGAGATAATCGATTTTGTTACTAACCAAACAGGTACCCTGAGCGCACCCCTATAATAAATGCTCTTATTGGTTAGTGGTACATATTAATAGGTAAGGTAGTAAACCTCAGACTCGCTCGACTTGGGCCTTATACCTATAGAACAGTCGAGTCAGATTCTAATCCTGAGTCATTAAAATTAAAAATGATCTATCGATTCATCCAATATTGAACATTAATGTAAATTAAAAATGTTCAGCAAAGAATGAATTCTTGAATACATACATAAATAGCGACATCATATACAAGCCTGCAATATAAGTCTTATATATCTTAGGAGAAAATCCTATTAAACTTATAATCGCATTTAATGTCTAGTCATGTAATTCAAAGTCAATAGAGCATTAAAGTAAAACATTCTTCCTCATTCTAACCCCTATTAATATCATCGAATAAATATTTACCTACATCCAAATTAACATAATAATAAAGTTAGATGTTATTGTCTTGTTTATTTGGTTGTTTGTTATGAACAAAAACAACTTTATTGATTGAAATAATGCTTTCACCAGAAAGGAGCATTATTCCTCCTTCTACATCAGCCATAGGCGATATCTTTTTTTACTTTCATCCCATATCATCTAATAAGAAGCATGAGACAAAATTGCTTTATAATGTACCAAAATTTTCACATACCCTTAATCACAAGAGATAAACAACACTAAAATTAGCATTGTATTATATAGAAATTGAAACGAGTCATACCAGTGTCCGGTCCGCCATCCTTGGACCGAAATTGTTGCAACTTCCTCTCCAGCTTCTGCTGTCTCCGTCGGCGCATCACAGCCTCCGGGTTGCTGATACTACGTGTAAATGACGTTTCCGGTAATTCTGACAAAGCAGAACATTATTGTTTAGTACAAATTGTATTATTCATGGTGAGTAAAAATAATTATTTAAAAAATAATCCATATGTAATATAGAAACAATTTTTTTATATCACTTTTCAAATTTTAAGGAAAAGTCTGTCTGTTGTTATATTCTACTAGCTGCTTGCCCTGGCAACTCCTGGGTACACATTTTTATTGAATTCGTTCATCTCTTCTTGAGTTATAATTGATATAACTAAGACTAATATATTGTTTTAATTTAGATTTTTTAAATAAGTAAGTCAAGAAAAGTGATTGTTATGTGAAAGAATAATTTTTCAATCAGCTTTAAAAGGATATATTTTCCGCTGTAAATTGCAATGCAAATATTTTAACAAACCTGTATATAATTTCTCTGCTACTGGACGGTTTTCATCGTTTGTGTCAGATTTTAGTCTCGACAATTTTTCTTTTTTCTTTAATTCTTTCTTTTCCCGCTTAGAAAGTTTCCGCTTGAAGTTTTGGTCCCCCTTTTCATTCACAGCAGATAAAGGCATCTGCAATAATAAGCAGACAAATAATAAGAATAGTCGGCGACACATTATAATTTACATATTCCGCCATTTCCTGTAGAAAGCTACGCAAAAGAGGATACATGTCTATCATCAGTCACATTCACATTTAATTAAATTTGGATTATTTGAGCTGTATAAATTAAATTTCTAGTGTCATTATATCTTACACTATCATTACAATGTTATTTGGCTAATTGACCGATAAGAAACTTCGCCACTGCAAATTTAATAAAATAAAATTAACAGATAAGCTGCACATATCCAAAAGCTGCGAAACCAGCCAATTACATGGAAACTTTCAGAACTATCACGGTGATACTTCCACAACTCGATCACGCTCTCACCTCGTTCCCACTAGAGCACTTGAGCAGGAAGCGCCCCTCTCGATCATCCGCGTGCCAGTTGAGCTGCACCAGCAGCGGCTTCTCGTGCGGCTCCAGCTTCCTCTCGTCGTCCGGCCCGTGCGTCTCCCACAGCGAGTACGAGCCGAGCGATAGCATACGCATGTCTGGACGGAATTTCTCTATCAGTGTTTCTGGAAAATTAAAAGCTAATTAGTGAATTCGTTTTGTTAATTGCTGTTAGGGTCTTGACAATAAATATTAAAAGAAGGAAAGACAATATTTGTAATAAAATAATTCTATTTCAACTCCAGCGAATTTTTGTACGATTTACCAATAAACATATGTGCACATTAATTACACAATATTTAATTTTAGCGTGATACAACAATAACAGTAGGTATAATAGAACTAACCATTTGTTTCTGAGGGTAGGCAGGGATACTGCATTGTAGGTGAGAAAACTATTCAGACTTTAAACATTACAAAATTTTACATCCTATCCTACTATGCTACTAATTATTATAAATGCGGAAGTTTTTAAGGATGAGTGTGTATATGTTGCTCTTTCACGCAAAAACTAATGAACCGATTGCAATGAAATTTGGTACGTAGACAGCTGGACAACTGGAATAACATATAGGTAACTTTTTATCCCGATATTCCTACGGGATACTGACTTACGCAGGTGAAACCGCGGGGCGCACCTAGTCTTTCAATTTATCAGTAGGAAGTAAGAAATGAAGCTTAAGCTTACCTATGACATCGCTGACTGTAGCATCGGACGCCACACGAATGCATTTCGTTGCTATCTTTTGACCCGAATCTTGAAAATAGAATCGCATAACACCATGGAATTCGAGATTCTGCGAAAAGAAAAAAATATATAATAAAACTGCTATAAGTAACTTACTGAAAAAATAAAGCAAATAAACAAATTTGGCTTGGAATAAAATTAAACTCTATAGAAATACTAAAAGCAAGCGATTAGAGTCGATTGTGTTTTATATCTCTGCAGAAATCACGGGAAGTAGGATCGTACTTTCAAAATAAAGGAATTTTATTATACAGACTGTATTCATTCCCTATTTAATGTTCCTATCGGTGAATCATTTGACATGTAAATTGTAAAACTGCATTAACAAATTGAATGTTCTATGAATCATATTACCTATTCATTATTTGCAAGAAACAAGTCACAGAAAAAACAAATAAAGGAAATAAACAGTAGTAAATAATTTGTAACTCCTATCTCTATCTCCATCTTGTAGATAAGTCTTTATCTTCACGATTTGTTGGCTTGGGAGTGTTACCTGACTCATGTTTAAAAATACAATGCATTGTTTGATAATTAAAAAACACGTTTTTTACAGCAAACAGTAAAAAGTATCCATATAAATAGTTTTATTGAAAAACGTGGTAAAAGAAGCATACCTATTTAATTTTATTTTTACCAAGTGTTGCCCGTGAAAAATAAGGATTCAACCTAACTATTTATTTTGTTACCTACCTAACTGTTCGCTGTTCGCAAAAGACAATACGTACTTGAGCTGTATTGAGCATCAATGTTTATCGACCCATGTATCAAAACTCCCTTAATTCCGCAAACGATAACACCAGCAATTGTCAAATCTTTCGTTTGTTTTCATTATATTATGTAATATGATAACATAACTTAGCTAGTAAAGTGAATCACGTCAGAAAATTACAAGTGGACAATGCTCACATATTATTAGAATAATAACTATGTACCCATACAGAAGGAGATTCGTTTGATGAAACAGGATACGCTTATTATGAATCACTGAAAGCAGCTGTGGCATTCTAGCGATATTGTCTATTTGAAACAATGGGGAAGGTCATGAAGATGGCACAACGAATTGATGAGGTCAAAATATGGTCGTTACATTATTCTTCATTCATAAAGTATATTAGTTTATTGTTCTTAGCTTGAAATACATTTTAGGTACGAACATTATTATAATGACAAAAGCAATCAGGTCTATACTAGCTAAGGGAAAGGTATGTTTGGTGGAACGCGCTAATATCAGGATTTCAAAAATCCGATCCGATTTCTTTATGTACCATGTGTAGGGTAGTATTTATGTACCATATGCCGGGGCAGACCGCTAGTTTCAAAATATTCAACAAGCCCCAAGCCTATCGCTTTCTCAGTTTCATAAAACAATCGAATCTATCTCAATTACTCTCCGTTATTCTATATCCAAATTTCACTGTAACAGTACATCAAAGTATGACTAAATAAAAAACAATCAAAACAGTGGTATCATTTACCTCATTCGGTTCGCTGAGTTCAAACAGATCGAGGCGGTTGGCGTTCCACTGTTGGATCATGTTGCGGAGCGCCTCGCGATCCAACATTCGCTTGTCCGCCGCGTCCATTTTGTCACCGCATCAAGGAACCCTGCAATTAGAAAACAATTCACTTTAAACACACAACATAACGTGATCGAGTTGAATGTTGATACCAAAAGTTACTTATGTAAAGGACTATATTAGGTATATAAAGGAAATTTTCAATTCTTTATCCGATGTTAATTTTTGTACGTTTGTAACGTTTTCACGCAAAAACCACCGGACCGATTTCAAAAATTCTTTCACTATAAGAAAGCGACAGTTCACTAATCAACATAGACTATATATGTACCACGGGCGAAGCCGAGGCGAATAGCTGGTAATGGATAAACTAAAAACCTACAGTAACTCAATATTAATTGAGGCAGTCTCTTTTTTTTTATTTGTTTCTATGTCATCCCATCCCGAGGCCACCGGAAAGAGATACATGTGTGACAAAAAACGTTACATAAGTCATGAATTGAAAGTAATATAATTTTATTCTATAAAAATAAAAAAATAATAGCTCAGATACGTCAATTGAAGCGTCATCGTTATTCTTAAGATTACCTGAAGAACAAGCGTATTTATTGCAATTACCAAGAATGAACTATATAATTACCAACTGTATACTTACAATTATATCGCAATAAATAACTATAATAACTGTTTTGATATATTCGTCCCTAACGCTAGATAATGGTTCTACAAACTTAAAAACCAGACTTCGAAAATAGCAAACAAATAATACGATATAATTTTTCAAATTCAAATAATTCTTATTCCGGTTTGCACAGATAAGTGATACCTGATACAGAATAGTGATACCTTCGTTAATTCGAACCATATAAAAAAAATTTGATTGTACAAAAGTTGAAAGGAAACATAGTTTTAAAAACTCTCAATAAAATTAAATGGAATGATCGACAATAGAAAGTGCAAAGTGCGGATTTCCTATTCGTAATCATAATATTTCCTTTCTAATAACGCTACTTTGTAAAATGTATGTAAAGTTATAGGTAACGGACATTTAAGTGACGTATTATGGGTCATAAAATACCATCAATTAAGTTAATCGATGTCATCGTTTTCAGTTAGATGCCAGACAATCAACTACAGCCATAAATTTCCATACACACTTCAATCACGAAATAGATAAGTGTTTAAAACTGTACATTCATACGAAATATCTAATCTGATAAAATTTTACAGCCATTACATTAAATGAGTTAAATAATATACTCGTTATCTTTCACAGGTATTCCTTATTACGCCTGCTATGTGGAGCACCGTGGAAAAGGTAATACTTCGTGATATTATTAAGTATAAATGACTTTTACATCCTACAATCATAAGACTTAGGCGTTAAGGGAATAATACGTAATAATAAATACTCGATAGCACATAGTTAATCTAAACTAATATTATAAAGAGGAAACTTGTGTTTTTTCTATGTTTGTAATGTTCTCACGCAAAAACCACTGGACCGATTTCATAAAATTCTTTCACGATTAAAAAGCTGCAACTTTCTCCGAATGACAAAGGCTATGTATGTACCACGGGCGAAGCCGGGGCGAACGACAAGCTATCTATAATTTTATATGTATTTACTTACTGTAAATTTATCAATGTCATGAAATAGCAATGATTTCCATGACATATTTTTCTTTAGAATTATGTTGTAATAAAAAGTGACTCATATTTATTAGTATACAGATATAATTGCTTATTAATGAGCTTATATATATTCAAATAGTAGCATAGCATAGCGTAGCATTATTGTATCGGCGATTTTGTAATTATTATTGTAACCGCATAGGGTCGCATAATAATAAACAACAGCTGGGGATTTTTGCACGATTGCAATTTCTTTTCGCCTTGTCGATTACATAATGCATAATTAATTTAATCAAATATAAAAAGATCTCAGTGGCCGCGTAAACACAGTCCGTAAACAGTAGTTTAAAGAAAATAACAGTTTCAGAATATATTGTTTATTTCGTATCTTGTATGTAGATAATCGTTTAACAAAACATTTAATCGCCTCTTTAAATCGAGCTAAATAATAAAATAATCAATTCCAATATAAATTATGTTTAATCTACAAACGCATAAGTAGATTGAAAAACTTGATTTGGTCTTTCAGCCTAATCGATTGAAGCCATTTCAATCAATTGGAATTTGAAGATGATTGCAATGTAGGGGAGGAAATAATAATCTGTGCTATACGACAAATTAACCGTTGATATAAAATGGGTCAGCGTGGCAATTGTACTTATCGACAAATGTCATTGAATGCAGTACAAACCTATGACTCAATAAAAACAATTCAGTACTAAAATCGCATACCCGATCGGTAAACCAATTCCCGCCTTAAAAGGCCACGCTCAGAGTTGCCAGCATGTCTGCATTGGAACTAATTTATGTATTTGGATATCTCTGTTGACGGACCTCCTGAATCACACATTAAATTATCATTTATTCAAGAAATATCATTAACATAAATGTTAATGAAGTAAATAAGATTTTGGAGTAAGACACTTTTGTGTATTAATTTCTTAGTTTAACATCGCATTAGATTACGAAGTAGCTCTAAAACTAAGACAACCACACATAACACTGAATCGAAAATTAAATATGATTATAAATATACATAAAAAGTATCATATACTATTCAACCTTTTGTCTCTATAATTTATTTTTGTCAGTATATATCACAACATTAAAAGTCTCAAAAAACTTTAGGTATATATAGTTCAAAAATCTATGAAAACATTCTGTTGGTGGGCGGATCCTGGCATACATCATGCGCAGGCGCACCTACACTCGCGTGTTTGTATTTATAACGTAAACATATGGCCCGGCGCGCTCCAGACCAGCCGACAGTCTAACACGTCTATTACCCATCTCACAAACATCGGCCAGTTTATTGCATAACAATCGATTGAACACACGCGATCAAAGATGTCTGTAACATTAAACGTCGTGGCGAACCTTACATCGGCCGATAAAGGATTTACCTAAAATGTTACATGTTATTGATATAATGGCTAAATTCTACAATTTTCTTGAATTGATATTCGGAATCACTCAACTCACTCAATATAATATTCAGATAATGATGAGAGCATGATCTAATGCTCTGTGTAAATAGCACATATTATGATAGAAGTATTTCATTACATAATTTGCGTATTTATAAGAAGTAATTCAATGAAAATAGACATAGAAAAGAGGCAAACGGAATTTAAAACGAAATATCAACGGAAACGGAATATAAAAAATAGAAAGGTTATCATCAATTAAAATTAAGCAGAAGTATTGAGGTACATTATAAATGTAAGTACTCAACAATGATATAACTAGAATTTTTTTACCTGTACCTAACCTTGATTCTTCCAGTTCCACCAATAAGACTTCGGTATCGAAATTAAGAGAGCTTATTCAACAAACATGAAATTCAATGTTCATGTTATGAATGGATAGAGCTAATACCAACGAATATAATAACAGTTTACATAAACGAGCCCGCTGGATATTGGATTGCGTAGTGGAATGCCTATGCAATATACGAGAAGCTAAGTGGCTTGTAGCGCCTATTAAGGTTTCCGTTACTTGGAAACGTGTTGTTTCAGTTTTAGCCCTAAGCCAGTTTGCTAATGTTAGACTGAAACCGAATCTTGTATTTTGTACTGGGAGCCGCTTCCGTTGCAAGTCGAAACAAATTTTGTTGGCACACTTTTACGTTTTACATTTGGAATATGTACATATGTCTTCCGTTCATAACGATGAAGCACCTAATACGTCCGGTTTTATTTTAATTAGAAAATCATTAGGATTTAGAATTAATTCAAAATAACTACAATAACAACATCGACGATTGGTTTGACTTCGTACAAAATTTTGAACATAACTCAATATCCGCAAAAAAATACCTTGAATGCCTTTCTTAACCATCAGTTTATGGCGAATAATAGTAAACAAAAAAATAAGGTTTCGTGAGTCGTTGACTCTTTGGTACGCTGACACGTAACCAGGAACCGCGTACCATTCAAACACGGATCGCTGACTCGTAAAAATAAACACGCACTGTTATCCGTAACTTGCATTAGCTTATTTTTATCTACATGTATTTATTTACATCAGGAACTGTTCGATAAAAATAACTCAAATTGAAACGTTACCTATGCCATTCGATATATGTATACGAATAAAGAATATATGTGAACTCTTAATCGTATAATCTCAATCAACATATACACTACGTATGTGCGATAGACAGAGGTACCTAGAAACGCCGAGTACGTAAGGACTTGCGAAGTACTTTTGTTGTCATTGGTGTCGGTATAGTTTACGCTTGAACGCCGACCTTGCCCCTTCCTGTGGCGAATAGCCGAGCAATATCAGAATTACGTAGTCTTATTTAACAAAAAGAATGCGTGCTTTATGAGCGAATAAACATCACTAATTAATTATTATTCGGAATATCTATGAAAATATCTCTTCATTACCACTAGACCGTGATGTAGAGATCGCGCCCATTAACATAATTATCACGACTAAATTAAACAAAAATTGAGACTAATTTCTAATAATTAATACATCATTATTATCTGAAACGTTTTTTAGGGACGTGAATACAACTGCTTGAATTTTGAAAGCAGTGAATGAGAAATTTATTATTCTCGTAAGATTTTGATAATTATATAATTTTAAGACACCTCCAACAGTTTTGTAGAAGCTCCTATGGTCCATGTTAAAAAATTCTTCGACAATTTAGAACCCTAACCCACATTATGAAATGTATTAAAAAGTGATGCATTTACAATAAAAATAAATATATAATATTGTGTTTCGCATTGGACGTAATTCACTTACGAGCTTAGGTCCTTGGCATACTTGTCGTTTGTGCGACTTCATAAACGAGTGCGGAGTGAAACATAATTGTGTTTATTTCACAATTACAGAAAATAGCTGCTTATTTTATGACTAACAGTATGGAAAAAGTCGGGGTACAGACAGACTCGCCATTTTTAATAATCACAAGAAGAAATATTCAAGATTTGAAGTAGTTTTATTAGATAATCAGCAACGAGCTGCATCGGTTGCAAATACGGTATTTCATCTTAAATTTTACTATAGCCATGCTCACTTGAGCATAAAGCTGAAATAAAGCGTGGGAATGTAGTAAGTTTACCATAGAGGGTGCAAAAAGTATGAGGTCGCACACCGACCCTACAACAAGTGCATAGGGGCGGAACAAGTGAACCCAAGCTATCAAGGGGCTTTCACCACCCACTCGATATCTATGGCATTTTGTAAACTGTTCTTAATTCCATAGCGTTATTGACAGACCTTTATATTTGAACATACTTGTTTGCTGAAAAGATTAACACAACCACTATAACTATAGATGTTTTTTAAAAGTACCTACACCATTTTACAGACATCGAAATAAAGCATAACATACTCGTAAAAGTTATAAGGCGTAATCGATTAGTAAAATAAGCTTAGCAAATGTAACTCCTACAAGCCCAGATGCCTGTACAGTAGTACGCATGATGTAGCGTTTCGTGTCATGAGGAACAAAAGGCGGGTCATCATAGCGGTATCCGCATTACCCTGCACGGTACAACGCGACAACGCACCGACCGTGCAGCGTGCACCATTCACACACCGTGCGCTCGAGTTACGGGAATCGTTGATACCCGGCGTTGATTCGCTCGGTGATCCCATAGCAACCGCCGCTGTATGGGAACGCGGCTACCCTCTGCGAATACTCCCATGACGTGATAAGTACTGATAACAAAATCAAATCAGCTTAAAAGATTTGAATAGAAAATTCAATATGTATGTCCCACCGTAATCAACGTTTGAAAAACTGTATTTTCCACTGAACATAGTACACCACCGACGTACACCTGTTACACGTTGATGTGAATGTTAGATATTCATATATTTTAACAATAAAAAAATACTGCATAGGTCAAGTGTATAGGTATTAATCCACATAATGTGCATCATTAATGCCATCGCCATTTTAAGTACCTATCTCAAAAATATTAGGTAAGCTAAAGGTCGATGTTAACATTACAATATGTAGGTCTACGCATTGAAGTAGTATCACATTTTTTGCAAACTTTAATGAGCACGAATATTTTAAAAAAGCACCTGCCGCTAATGATCGACGGAACAAGGAAAGAAAATACAGTCTATTTTTAAAACTACATATTATGTTTACTTTATTACTTTAGTGGAGGTATAAATTGTAATTATATTGGTGACATAATAAGTACTCTGTTTATTACATAAATTAATTTTTAGATAACCAATTACATTAATTATTACGTAGTGTATTCCATATATTTCCAGAAAATTTCATCACTGTTTTTTCCTTTAAATAAATTAAATATAAAAATTGGAGCAAAGTAAAACTATATTGTAGAATATATCATACGTAATTTATCTATCCTATCCATTCAAAATATAAAACAGTAACCAGAATTGCGATGCAATGTATGTATTTGTGACTTATAGACCCCAAAACAATGTTAAGTATTTTATTTTGTTGTGTATGTCTGAATGTCTGTTTGTTGAGGAGATGGATTTCAAAATAAACAGTTGACGATATATACTTATATAAAGTCGTAAAAATTTCTTATACTCTCTCTTCTTTAATAATCCGCCAAGTACAAAATTTTATATATCACACGAGCGAAACCGCGGGCAGAAAGTCAGTTAGTAATAAAAGCTTCGTCGTACTGTACGTCACAATAAAAGAAAATCTTAAAGAGCCCTTACGATGTATCCGAAACGGAAAGTGAAGGAGCGTAACAAAAAAGGGTGATACAAGTTTTGTTTGTACAAAACACTAATTTGTTAGTTCGTACCGTGAATCCTTTAGCACACGAGCCGTAGCGCTTATCTCTCTCACGGCTAACACAAACCGGCTCCGGTATCAACGCATTCATGCCCTCAATGCACACGGTCAACGAGTAGTGTTTTATCAACGGTCCATACAAAAATTTACATTACATCAAATACAAATATCGAATGAATCGTGAAAGAATCGTCAACCCAGCTTTCCGGCTATAACTTCCGCGCAAAAACACATTAATTATAATGACAACGAAAAATTCTCACGTTACAACTGTTATATAACGCTTTCTTAGTAATCCGCTTAGAGTCAGGCGGTTCACACTAGGTCAATAAAATCTTTGTTCGTCTGTACATGCAATTGTCACTTCCACGGCTCCCATTTAATGTATGCTAATTAAATATGTGAAAATCATTTTATACATTTGTTTAACGCTTCAAGCAGAGTATAGGCCATAATATATGTCTGATAAAGGAATGCAAAGGCACGACACTGCAGGTATGTAACATTATGACTCACTTTTAAAGAACGCATATCGTTAGTATACGAGCGAAGCTTCAACCTAACTTTACAGAGCCTATTTTATTGCACAGATCTAAACGCTTTAAATTGAACCTGAAAGCTTTATATCTTTTTTAGGAATTCCGCGTTATGGTGAAGTACGTATTGTCTGAGAGTGCGTATGACACAACACGATTTTTTGGGTATCGGCTAGTGGATGTAGTCAGAAAGATCTGTGCAGTTACTAGGACGTTTAAAGTAGAATTAATTTCAATGTGGGAAAAAGGCAGAGCTATGTTAGTCGTCTAGCGCAATCATTTGCCCATTGGGGAATGACTCTTTTAATAAAATTAAAAAATTTATGCTACAAAACAATTAATAGAAATAAATTATTGGTAATGAAATTACGAAGTAAATAAAATTGTTAAGTAAAGTGTAATCTTAAAATTTTCATTTTTATTACACATGACTCATGGGGTGTTTGTAATACGTAATAATGTTTATTAAATCACCAATTAAAATGCAGTTTCATATTATGAGATTTTACTATAACTACTATTTTACTTAATATATATGTACATCTGCTTGTTGTGGAAAAAATATATATACCTGCAAGAAATAAAACATGGTAAGGTGACATCGTTGCTCACCTGCCGATGCGCGTGCGCATTCCTCACAATATTCAAGTGATTTAGGAGTCGGATTACAATAACTGTGAAGACAAGATCTGGAGTATGTCGGGTTTAAACAGATCTTATTACGGTCTAATATAATATGTGTCATGTTGAAAATCAAGAGATTGAACTTAATTGTAAAAGTCGACTAAGTTACGATACTTACATTTTCATAATAAAGTATGTTTTTACAAAAGTTCCAAATTATATATAATTATATATCATATTAACTATCCTGCATTTATAAAGACGATAAAACGCATATTCTGGTATTATTTCATATCCAAATAAACTTTCTATTAGATAAGATAAAAGATAATTCAAGAAAACATTTTTCACTACAGTGATAAATGATAAAGAAATATCATCGTATTTCATTCATTTATTTGCTTGCTTGTAAAATTTTGTATTTATTTATTATTTTACGAAAAATCCAAATAAAATAAAACACTGACTTTGAATTGAGCTTTTTATTCAAAAAAGTACAATTTTTATTTTTTAAAATCAGTCATTCTTTTGCACTATTTTGAACAATCTGAACATAACAGCATACATTATTGAACCACAGCCATATAAAGTAAGAAAGAGTTATGGTAAACACAGGTACGTAAGATCGTTATACAAAAAATCAAGACCAAATATAATACAAGGAAATTGCTGTACAGTTGAGGAGTTCCCTCGTCAGTGGCTCGGCTCGATCATTAAATCGACTCTAAATCGTGATTAAAATGTTAGTGTCTTTCAAATCTAGAATGTAAAATTTACAAAATCTTATGCGCTTCTACAATTTTTCTTCACCTCCATTTCCTTAGGATGCTTTTATCAGATCCTGGTTTCAGACTTATCATGACTTAAAATCGGTAGGTACATAAACAAGCAAGTTATTTTATTATCCTCCATTTTTGAAGTTGGATAACAAGAGTTTGGGACGGGACGTACAAAACAACTAAAGAAAGTATTTACCAATGCAGACGTTACATTTAGAGAGTAGTTGGGAAAAGTGATAGTAGGGCAAGTTGCTAGCAGTCTGGTTCCGTTCCGGCGCGGGCGCGTCAGAGAGATCGCACTCACGCGGCGCAGCTGACTGCTTTTGCTCTTACAAAAACCTTCTTTCGTTGGCAGTGTTATATTAGTGAGTTTAATTTAGATAAGTGTGTAGCAAACAGAAAAAAACTTTGATGTCGTTTTACAGATTTTTCATGAAATGTTAAGTCTTGATCTTAATTTTCCAAATCAAAAATCGTAGACAGGACCTTCATCCTGATCAACTTGCTATTATTCAACACAGACTCCTTATATTGCTAACAAACTTAACCAAAACTATATTTTGTTTAACTATGCAACCCTACTCGTCATGAGTGTTAGAAACTATCATAGAAAAACCTTATAGATGAATTGGCAAAATTCCTATCAGATTGCTCACTTCCGTCATGAAGAATAAAAAAAGTCTCAGACTTTAAATCTTCATAAAAATATACTTAAAAACTTCAAAGAAAGAAGATATTCAAATCTAATAGGTATGCAATTAGGTATATGAAAATTAATACGTAAGAATACGATATATTGTAAATTGGCTAATTTTTTAATAATCTCATTGCAAACACGTTGCAGTGATTCATTAAAAATTAATCTGACTTTAGATATAAAATGATAATGCTATAATAATTTCCACTTAAATATTACATATTTCAGATATCCGAACAACGGATATATTATTACACATAATCTTTATTTATAACCCCGGAATATTTGTGATATTTGACATATTATCAGTTGCAAGGTTGAGGGGTTACTGGAGCCAGGTACGGCGTGGTATCATTGTGCCACCCCATCTCACGCAATTTGATACAAAAACATTCTATCAAACTTGTAAGCAGGATTAACCATTTACTGAAAAATACGTCCTCATATTTTTTTATACCAGAATACAATAAGAAAAAAAAAATTATAAAAGCAACCAAATCAAATTGCATTTGGTTGTTTTAATAAAACTACCACACAGTCGAAAGTCCGCAATAAACGCTCGAATAAAAACTTGCATCATGCCAACAGCATACCCGAACACGAAACGCAACAAGCCATTGTCCTATTTAGAGTTCCACTTTTCCAAATATCAGTTAAAGATAATAAAAAACAATACGTTCTTACGCCAATATTTTACAGAATTCAACAAGCCATTGTTTACTAAACATTTATTATTGGATAATGCGTAGTCTACACGATACAAGTGTACTGGCAATCCTGCCGTGACGAAACATTCTCACGTTCACACGGTATGGTGCCAGTACAAATTTGCAATTAAATGACCTATGATAGAGCACAAAATATGACATAACATCAAGCACACAAATATACTTATAAATACGATGAAATTAATGCACCGCTTACCGACACGTTTATTGATTAAATATTTAAAATTGAGCACTTCCGTTGACTTAAGATTAATATAGTGAAATGAATGAGGCGATATAATTTATGTTACTTATTAAATATGCGGGTCATTGTGCCTTCTCAATCCGCCTTCTTAGTATTTCGGTTATCATAAGGTCAAAGTGGCAAAAAGTTACAATTTCGTATTTAAATTATATTAATTAATATATTTTTATCATTATACTTCAAAGATAATTGATTGGACTAAAAAGGAGGAGATATTAATATTTTTATGGCAAAAAAAAGTTTATTATAGGCAAATAGTCCATAAAAACATTCAACACACTACTCCGGATGTCTAGAAAGTGAAACTTTTAATACATACGCGCGTAAACAATTTAACGGATATTAAATCATCGTAATAAGTAATAAGCACCTTCGATGTAGCTATTTCAATTTTACAGTCATTGCACGGCAGTGGAAAAGCAAAGCCATAGTAATGACCGCAAAAGAATATACGTATAGGTGTATGATACGTATTATAAAACATTGTATGTAATTGGTACTACCATGTCCATCGTTGTTTATTATTATCGGTATAGAAATTGAAAATATTTCTTTCGTTCAAGTCTTAAATATGTGTCATGTTAATGTCAATGGCTCTTCAACAGTTTTTTTGATCGCTATTCTAAATTGGCGGGCTATTTGAATTAAAAATATTATTGTCATCTAAAGCAAACGTTATTGTGTTAACAGTTACCGAGTATAAATTTTACCGAATTATTGCTAAGGACTCTTCCGAAGGAAGAAAATCCTTTTTAAAAGAATATTTAAACGAAACCGAACTACAAGGAACCTTTTCCGACCAAAAAAATTCCAACACGCGTATTGACCCAGAAACCTCAAAGCATCCTATTTTGTATTTCACTGTATCATTGGTGAATAATAATAGACGATTGGTATTATTGACTTTTTACGGTTTTACATGGTAAATGAATTTTCATAGAGTTATAAACATATGAAATTTAAATAAAGCTTTTAGATAGCATGTAAACAAGGCTGTGTAACCAAAAAGAAAAGCTTGCAAAATTGCACTGTTTATAAGTGGAAAATATACACTGACCGACTTACGTGTATTTTATAACAACATCTTCATCCCATCGTTGAAATCTTAACTAGGTTCTTTAACAATTTCAAACAAACATTCTCGAGAGGAAGTTACGTGTTTACATTTTTGGCTAGTTTACTTAGCTGATGTGGAACGATGCTAAAGTTTAAAAACACCCATTGACTGGAGTTATCTAGCTCTAACAGTTTATAGGGCAACGCCCGTAAGGTACGCGTTGATACAGGCGCTCCTTACCAGTGGCTGACTCCGAGAAAGTCTAAAGACGCAATCAACGACGGTGAAAAGCACATAGAGGGTAAAGACTTCTGTTTAATGGCGTACTTAAATATTCAGGACGGCAATCCGCAACTGACCTACTGATATCCATTTGTTGATTTGTTACAACGATTTGTGAGGTAGAACATGTTTTAAATTGAAGTAGTGATAAATTCAATATACTGAACTAGATATCATATGTGAGTACTTACTTTAAAATAAATAGCGATCGATATGTTCTGACAGCCAATAGTGTAGCAGTTATCTACGCCATGCTATCTGCAACAAATGGTGATAGTACATTATCATAATGTTATATGGACAAATTAACAGTGGCGGGAATAAGGTCATCAGTGCAGATGCAATTGGACGTAATTGATAATAATAGGTAGACCAACAGGCCAGTGTTACTCAATTCGTATAATATATGTACAGTTTGTTTTTATGTCACGATCATTGATACAAACAAATTCGGTAGATATGCACTGATCTTATGTCAATTGAAAATTGGCCAGGCACAGCTTCATAATATACATAAAGACTCAAAAGTGTGAATTTTTTACATTTTTAAACATAGTTGTCAATAAATTATCGGATGACATGAAAAATCATTTTGTTTTGCAGTAACGTGAGCTATATAGTTTATACATATACCAAAGTAACACTTATGAATTCTAATGATTTCTTTTCTAATTTCATCATTATATATAACGATAGATACATCAAATTAGTCTGAAAACATTTTGAGAGGTATCGTCGCGTGAGTTATCTAAACGGCTGCAGGTAGACAGATATTTTGTACTAGGTTTTGTGTATATGTATGAGGATTTTGTCTCCAATATTTATATATCTGACTTACTTAAAAAATACCCTTCGTAAGGAATTATAATATTTTTGAAAAAAAGGAAAAAATATGCAAATATTAAATATATTCATGAAAATGTTACGAATACTTAAATTAAGAAAAATAAAATCCATACATGTAACCGAGGACAAAAATAATTCGCGACTGTGTTATAAGTTTAATGGGATAAATGTTTAAAAATTAAATGGAGGTGTATAGATAAGTTTTTCGTTAAAATAAATAGCTGACGAGATATGTAAAGTCGGAAAAAACTGCAGCCCCTGCAACGAAAATTCACAAAGTACAACACTAGTCCACGCGAGTGAAGCCACTGGCGGAAAGCTTGTCATGAATAGTCGTGAATTATCACGAAAAGGCTTTCATGCTTTGGCTCAGGAATCTTACAGAAAAGTTTGTATTCCTAGCAAACAGAATTTTCTACAGATTTTTGCCTGTTACTTTTTACCGTTAAATGAAAAACTGCTACATTGTCAAGTATTAACCCTCACTTACCCGAAATATTCGCGTAAAAAATAAGCGTCTACCGTATTTACCGTTATTTGTTTATAACAATGATCATGATAAATTAATCGCTTATAATGCAAAAACTGTGCTGTACATCCTAACATAGCAGCTTAAAAATATTCTACATTTCTTCAAAATGCAAAGGTATTCGCCAACAATGTAGGTATATGATGTAGGTACCATAGAACATGTTACCACGATGCGCAGCTGACTCATTGAGGCAACGACCGGGTGGTTCCACCGAATCCAACCTTCATTTATATATTTAAATTGCATTTTACCTTTTACCTTTTTACCTTTACAATACAAAGTTTGTATAGTATTTAACCTATATATTCAACTGAAAAAGTATTAAAAATATAATGCTTTCTAAGAATATTTATTACGTAACAAATATTGATCATATATAACGCTGTAAAACCGCTAACTTCACACTGTTTTCTTGGACCTAAATCCTCGTCATAGTTACTGAATCTTTTTTCTTTGTGTTACTACTCTGTTAATAATAAAATGAAGCTCCGAATACAATAGTGAAATCTATTCATGAAGCTTTCAAATTGGCAAACTGCTCTTTCTCATTAAGTGATAACAATTCTTGAATTTTTGTCTTGTAAACATACTTACGAAATACTTAAACGTAGATAACATATTTTAGCGTATATGCATGAATGTCTTTATTTCAACTTTAAAATCAAATTAGAACCTTAATGTCAACGGCAGAAGGCAGAGCCCTGTGTTTTTGGGCCCGCTTAAATTCCCTACAAACGTAATTATAATGCAAAACTCGTTATACGACACATAGTCAATACAATAGGCCCTCACGACAATCGGTTACCGGCACGTGTCACGATTACGAGTTTAAACTGTTGGAACTCTGAACACATTTCATTCGATTTATTCTCATGCCCAAAAATGATGTCTAATACCAAAACTGTGATCACAGAGACATTTAATTAATACACAAAGACCGCGATTATACGCTTTCGCTTTCTAAGAACCTCGAAGGTTATAACACTTTTGTTTTAGTTCCAATTGCTACAAAATTGACCACGCTACATTAGATGTGGATGGGAGATCTAACAAAACTGGGAAATGAGTAATGGTAGAATGGGTTGACAAATAAGCGAACTATACTTTATTGTATGTAGCTGCTCATTTACTCTATTTACAGTAGAATAAAAAATTAAAGGAGAATCAGACAGTCCTAATCTGTTTTATTGATACAAAAAAGTATTTTTTTAATAAAATTAATCAATATGAACTTATGAAATAGATTCAACGGTTGTCACCTTATCCTTCCTTAAGTGCTTCCCTTAGTATGAAACCCGAAAAGTTGAGAGATACTCAGCATGTAGAAAAAATATTTTCATATATACAATTATTCCATATGTATCTACTAATGTATTTTTATTTAATTGCAAAAGAAAATAAAGACCAACATCCAAAAACACAAAAAGTGAAATCATTATTAAAATCAAAATGATTTAGACATTATTCATTACTGAGATTTACATGTTAACATTAGAATTCAACAAAAATTAAAGACAACTAACTATTTGTTCATTTTTATACAAATAAAGTACTTTGGTACAGTTTGGGATATACATATTATACATGTTTCACTGGTTTCTTTTCATACATAAGTAATGATAACCTGCCTTATGCCTAGTATTTAAAGATAATGGTAATAAGGATTTTAACATTGTTTCTTAGCACATACTACCGAGGATATTTAACATAATTTATAATTTCATTTTAAAAATGAAGTGATGAGTTTTGGTTTAAAAAATAATATGTTGATGTTAATACAAGACACCAACCAGTAATATTCAAGGCTTATAAACATGGAGATATGAATATGACTTACACCAAAAAATTTTAATAAATTAAAAATGAGATTATAAAAATATGTTATTTCAAAATGGAACTTTGAAGTGAATAATTGAATGTTATTATATATAAAACTAGCGGCCCAAACTTTTAGCAATTGTTCACGTAGTTCATAAGATTAGTGTGTTCAAACAAACTCAAAAGTATTATCAACATTTATAAATATGGGCGTAAACTCCAAGAAAATTGTACAAATGATGCAGATTTGAGTTGGATAACAACATGTATAAGTAATGTATTTTTAAAAAGGTTTTTGTTATAAAGTAAGTAGTTCTATTGGTAAGTAGACTTACGGTGGACACTTTATGAAGGGTAATCATTTTACACCTTAGAATAAGTGTTAAATGAAACCTTTATAATTAATTATTCAAAATTAATTATAAAGGTTCATTCAAAATTGAAATTGTTCAATATTCATGATTTCTATTAGTCTAATAGAAAAATATTACTTAAAAGAACAAAAATTACTGTAATTGATATAATTAACTGGTTTAGTCTAGTTAAGTATGTACTGTAAAAATTGTAATTAAATTTAAAAATTATAAATTATTGTTGCAACATAATACAAATTCCTTGCATGAACAAGTTCTACACACTCGATAAATAAGCGTACCTAAGTATCCCTCCATCAAAACAACAAAACGAGATCGTCATCAACTTAGAACTCAATTTTTTAAAGTAATTTTTTAGTATTATGAAATTAATAACTGTTACAAACCTGTCCTGACGGTATCACAGCTAATTGAATTATAAACATTCACTATATAACTTCCTTTTCCACATTTTAATAAAAAACAGGCACTTAAAAACTTGTAACTTGTCCAACTTTTAAAACTTTTGGAAGGCACATAGGATCAAACACTTATTGACGTCAAAGTGCACCAAACATACTTTACTTTGTTCAAATGTAAAAAAAAGATTAATAAAGATGATTTATAATCCCATTAAACAAAGCATCCTTTAAAAACGTTGTTTTAATAACGCGAAATAACGACTTTAAAATATTGTACTCCCAGCAGTCAACACAACACGAGCATTTGGCGAAACTCGAGCCGTCTAGCGAGTCATTTACGTATCTTTTTATCGTAAAATGACACGCCATGGATACAAAGTTTTTTGGGCCTTCAACCGTTGCACCATATTCTGACACTTACAATTTAATAGTTATGAAAAAAAAAATATCATTATATAGGCGTGTTAAAGATAGTAATAACTAATTTGCCTTTTATAACAATAATTTTTATAGTCGTTGTGAAGGTTGTGTTTTTGTTCTTCAATTGGCTTGAAGCTATTAAAATCTTTACTTCAAATACAAACGATGAAAAAAATGCAATACAAAGGAGGCTTTAAATTTTTTTATGTTGATAATGTAATGCCGTGGACGACTTTTGTAAAATAATGTTCTTAAATGCATAAACATTCGTCCATCATACGAATGTTTGCACGTGAACGGACGTGAGTGACCGGGATCACATATTTGCCTACATCAGTGCAGAGTATATTCGCCTATCGTTCGAAATTTAACACGCAAGTAAGCGAACAGATACACAATCGTGTTAAGATTTTGAGCAGATCATCTATGCTATGGTTGACGCGAAAATAAAACTAGTTTTAGTAGTTATAGACGGTTTAAGGTAATAAACTTTATATTTAAATCAGTCATCTAGTGCTAGTAATTAGTCAGGAATTAATGTCAAGCTTATGGCAACATAGGTACAACAAATCAATCCTTTTTCCTTTTCCCCCAACTTTTAAAGTCGAATCTACAAAAAAAAAAAATAACGATTTACTTTGAATTAAACACCCATTAGAGTATTTTTAATATTATATTAATCTAAATTGTACATCCACTCACATACACACAGTAAAACGTCAATATTAAAAAAATTATCAGTCTGCATAGAACACAATACAATAAATATTTATTTAAAATCAGTTGTAAATAATACCAGAAAAATAATAAAAATAAAAAAAAATTACAGAATAGAAAGAAAAATATTTATTATAGAAAATAATACTTGACATTCTAGTCAAACCAAGAAAATCTACAAATTATGTTTATTGATTTCTTACAATACAAATCAGATTACAAAATACCTATTAATATTATAATAAGAATAAATCTACAAAAAAATGATCTTACAAATTATATCTTAGACTTGTACGTTTCTAGGGAGAGCTAAGTCAGCCTAATTTTATTCATATAAATCCTCTTAATTTTTTTAATAAATGCTATCGTCAAAATACTTAAAAAGGAAGTTATTAAATCTCTTCAATTACAAAATATTCATTTTATATGAACAAAAGTAGGATGAAATCTCAAATGAGACTTTTTGTACTGTCAAGATAACTCCCTTCATGTTATTGCAATGAATTCATGATGCAGTCTGCATTTACGTAATTTCAAGAAATTGTTTTTCAGGCAGAGTGAGTTATCAATGACAAACAAATTACACTAAAGTGAGTGACATTAGACACAAAGACATTTTATTGGTCTGAGCCCTCATCCTCTTCATCGTCTTCTTGTTCTTCTTCAGTTGAGGCAGCATCTTTTTTAGGTGGTGGTGCATCCTTGCGCGGTCTTCCTCGCCCTCTACCCTCACCAGAGCCACTCTTAAAAATAAAAAATGAATTTAAATTCTTAACATTTGTTACTCTGTTGATGATAATTTGCTTTGAAAAACATAAATACTGCTATCTACCTTAGCTTTTGGAACAGATGCTTTTTTCTTTGATCCTTTAGGCCTGCCTCTACCCCTTTTGACTACTGGTGCCTGTTCATCATCAGAAGAATTTTTTGATTCTTTAACTTTGGGTGCTGCTGCTGGCCTGCCTCTTTTCTTTGAGTCACTTTTGGCTTCCTGAAATTATTTTTTAATTTTTGGTACAAAGTGAATCAGAACGATTATTTAAGTTTAACATTACTAAAACATCAATTTACGTACTGCTTGTGTTCCATTGGCTTTCGGTCTACCTCGGCCTTTCTTTTCAACGGCAGTTGAACCATCGTCAGACATTTTACAAGTATGTAAATTAGATTTCAGTTAAAATAGATCTGAAACAAAACAAAATTGAATACTGAAATATTGACTCTTTGAACTAAAGTTTAAAGACGCCGGGAATATACTCAATAGTCATGACGCTTATCGTCGTTGTGCATTATCTCAAAAGTATTGTTGCTTTATAATGTAAACATTAAATATCTTTCGTAGATATAATAATGAATGCAAGAACAGAAAAATTATATGTAAACATGACGTATTCAATGTAGAATCATATATTGTACTAACAAAATGAGACAATAATTAACCAACCGACGCTACTCGGACGTTGTGTATAGGTACGCTATGCGGCGAGCGTCATCCATAATAACTGAAGAATGATATTACATACTCTTTATAGAAACCTTGTTCGTAAATAAAATACATGCAACTTAAGAATAAATATTACGTTAGAGTCAAAAAATATTTAATACAATTAACGTTGAAAAAAAATCACCAAGCACAATGTTAATTTAATGGAGTCTGCCTTTTTGTAATTAAGATTATACAATATTTAACAAGGAATATTTTCAGTTTATCCCATTAAAATTGAAGCAAACAGTCTCTGCGGAATAATTTTAATTAAAAAAATAAAATTACACTCACCGAATTGTTTACAGCAAACAGTATCGAATTTGCTAAAAAGATTATGGCGGGCTGAGAGCAGTGGTCCGGCGTCTGTATAGAGGTCGCCACTGTTAGTCTGAAAGCTGATAAACTTACCATATAATTTTATTTACCATTATTTATTTCTCCTGATGAAAGATGTAAAAGGATAGTATTTGTAAATAAGTATATAACAAAAATACAAAAAATATGTGAATAGCAAAAAAAATCGAATTCAACAAATATTAATGACGTGCAGATAGAAACAATCATAAAACAACCTATAGGCTGTATTGTGAATACGAACTACAAATATAATAGAAGTTCGGTAATGTCGTAAATTAAAACAAAATAATCTGTTACCTATATTTTATGATAAAATATACTAACTTTTACATTCTTCTTTATTTAAAATGGCAACTCCTGATCCCACTAAGGACGAGTTCATATCAAAGAGTAGTGTAATTATGAGTATGAGAGTTGTAGTAATCTGTAATACGGATGTTCATATTATTATACTACTCTTTGGAAGAGATTCTCGCTTTCTCAGTTCTTTGTGTACGGAGGAGGACAGACTCCAATTATCAAATACTAAAATAGTGATGACCATATGACGGCAGTTTACTACTGGGTTTAGTGTATTCTAGATTCTAGCGTTAACTATAAGTTTTTTAAGATTTTTCCTTCTTTCTTTCCAAGATGATTGTTTTTTATGACAGCTTCCCTCATTATATTTACATTTATTACATGTCGTTGTCAGATGTCAAAGTTCAAAGTAATAACAAAATAAAGTAACCTTAGCATACTTTGGCAAACATATAGAAGAGATAGGTACTAGGTTTAAGCTACTAAAAAAAGCTATTTACATAAATACGTAACACAGAAGTAAAACTAATGAGGTGTAAGGAAACCCTACGTAAGTAATGTACTACGACATCCTCTCCACTACTTCGGAATATGAACTACAATAACGTACAATTTATCATATTGATAAATTAAAAAATTATTAGATTATTTATGAATACTCAGTATTTAGTACTTCAGTAATAGTAAGGAATAACTAGTACATATGTGGTAATAACTGATACCTGTGAGCTGCGTTGTGAAGATTATAAATACAGAACAATGATAAAGAAAATATCGACACTATAATTATTATATAACAATCATGATGGCTCCAGTTGAACCTAGTAAAGAAGATTGTTGCAATAGTGGTTGTAATCCTTGTATATTTGATGTATATGAAAAGCAGTTAAAATTATACTATAAGCTAAAAGAGAGTAATGAAAATGTTGCAAACAATAATTATAATGGTATTTTACAGCTGGAGTATACAATGTTTGTTGTTACTGGAATTTTGAATTTATATGATTCACACAAGATAATAAAGTTCAAAAGAAAAGTTGATGGTCATAAAGTGTGGTGGAATCCTGGTGATCATTTTTTTGTTTTATATAAATCTAAAAGTATAAAGTGCTCACGAGCATACACTCCGATAAAATTAAAGCAACATGAGCTTCACAATTTTGATTTCTCTGTTGTTGTTAAGAAATATCCCAATGGTTTAGTGTCTAATTATTTGTTTAATTTAGATGAAGGGGATTTAACATATTGGAGGGGTCCATATGATTCTTATGAAATTATTCCAAATAAGTATGACAATATCATTATGATAGCACAAGGTACTGGTATTGCACCTTTTATGTCTATAATAGAAAGCATTTTACTGAATGAAGATGACATTACTAAAATTTTTTTATACTTCTGCTGTCAATCTATGGAAACAATTTTATTCAGGGATGAGTTATATGCTTATAATTCTTATTGGAATTTTAAATATGAGGTCTATTTGAGTCAGTGTTTCTCAGAAATTGATATGAAATATGAAGAACCTATTATAAAGAGACGTCTTACCTTCGAGGATATAAAAAAGTTACCTCAAGAGTCAAATTATCAATATTTGATGTGTGGATCAAATGCTTTTATGGAGTACTATAAAAATCTTTTTTTATTGCAAAGTGTTCCTTCTGATTACATAGTGTTGTTTTAAATGCACACATATTTTATCTATTATCCACCCAAATCTCGTCACCTAATAAAAAGAGAAAATATTTTTTGTTTATATTTTTCTTGTAAACATTGTTTTACTTGAACAATACCCCTCCCCGAAACCAAAGTTGGACTACACCCATAGACTAGACTCAATAATTACGTGTTGTATTGAAATTGCACTTGAACTTAATTGAAACTGAAATTTGCGCTTGGCGATGAAATAGTCCAGCCAATTTGCAAATTTGAAAGGTTGCGAATGAACGTCCAAATATTTTCTTGCGTGTGAGCACCCCTATACAGTACCACCTGCCATACAGTTAGGAAAAACTCATGTGTCTCATTAGGCAATATTATCAACATCATTAACGACCTATTAAATTTTGTGTATTATCATTAGCATGATTGGCGTCATATAAAGATGACTAACCGATGAGACAAATGTGAAAAACGTTTAGTAAATTAAGTTGTTGATTTTTCTTTTTTTTTGTAAATTATTTCAAACACTTCTTATTCAAATTAAAGTGAAGATTACAGTTTTTTCAATACACTCAAAAGTTGACGTATCACATTTGTGTTCGTTTCAAAAACAATATTTTGTCTGTACCTACTACATAACATGTCAAACCAAAGAACTCGTATCTGAGACAAAATTCAATGTTTATGACGACATAATGAAAGGCGTTTAAAAAAAAAAGTAATGATTTTTTCGCGCCGGCGCGAATCGCATTCGTCTGAACACCTGCAGATTCGTTGAAAATGATATTTTCTATGATAATAAATGATTACATTAATTTGCCTGTGAAATTTTATTAATTTGCCGAATAGATTAATAGTAAATAATTGGAAGTAAGATTCTGTGATTGTATTGTATGGACAGCGATATAGTGTAAGTGAAGTGAAAGAAGATATTATTTGATTATCAAATCTGATAATTCATAAATACAAAAGAATATGGGTTCAATTGTTCTCAAAAGTTTATCCATCCTTTTGGGTTTGTTTTTTATTTTCATGGGGACCACGAAAATAACTCCACTAATATCTAAAGAGCTACACAAAGAATTGGTAAGAGAGTTATTTCTTTATATATATTTTTTTGATAAAATATACTTCAAGAAATATGTAAAGGTCGCTAGGTGCATTACATTTTTTTTTGCGTAGCGATGATCCTCGCTATTTTGGTATTTGGCTTGCCGCCTAATAACACGGTGGAACTGTCTGGTGACAGGCTGATTCCAAGGCGCCGTCTTATTGTGTTTATGTACTCAATAATATAAGGGTTATTTTACTTATCGATATAAAATGTATATTGTAATGTATAATATTGTTCAAGTGGAGGGCTTATCAATGCAATTATATATTTATGCACTGTTTTTTTTCTTGGAATTGATGAATTATATTTCTACAAAAATGAAACTACTATGTAGAGACTGCAATCCCGCAAAATGCAATCACACAATCCCGGGATCACTGCTGAAGCGCGGATCCGCCGACAGCGAAACAAAAAAAAATGACGCTCGCTAGTAAATATAATATCTACTATATAAAAATAAGTCGGGTTTTCCTTCCTGACGCTATAACTCCAGAACGCACGAACCGATTTCCACGGTTTTGCATTCGTTGGAAAGGTCTTGGGCGTCGTGAGGTTTATAGCAAAGAAAATTCCGGAAAAATTTCAACAGAAAAGCGGGAAAAACGAAGCCATCTGGTGGCGAAACGGAGTTCGCCGAGTTTGCTAGTTGGACATAAAAATAAATATTGATACACAAAGCTTTGTTATATTGTTTTCTAAATAGTTATTTATTGTGCTATTTTTATGTCTCAAATTACATTGTGTTCTATAATAATTGAGACAAGACTCTGAGTTCATTTAATAAAAAATCACGAGTGTAGCTATTTACATTAGATTTAAAATTACTAACGATAAATCTAGTAAGATTTTGAAATTGAAAAATGCTAGTGCAGGATTACTTATATCTATGTCAAAGAGTGATTAAACATGCTACAATTAACAGAGTATATAAGTACAGGGATATATATAGGAGTATTACTAAAACACTGGGAATTTTGGATTTAGGTGTTACTCTTAGCTAAAGCTAAAACGATATACCACTTTACAAATGCATGTTACAAAACAGTTCAACAATCAAGTTGTTATTTACAAAAATTATAACATAAAACACAAAAATTCGAACTCGAAATCAGTTACAGTCTATTTGA
>NC_052114.1:3377639-3380611 GCF_012273895.1 Zerene cesonia
TTCAGGAAAAATTTCAACAGAAAAGCGGGAAAAACGAAGCCATTTGGTGGCGAAACGGAGTTCGCGGGGTTTGCTAGTATTGGATATATTCGGTAGGTACCAAATGAGTTGGTAATAAGAGGTCACCACCGCCCATGAACATTTACAGGGATAGGGTTGCTGCAAATGCGTAACTCGCTTTTAAGAGGTAAAGGAGAAAAAAAGTATTGACGACAAGAATAAAGGAATAGACTGGGAAGGTTGAGATATAGTCTTCATCGTGTTATGGCCCAACTCGTGCCGAAGCGTACTTGACTTCCACACTCGAAAACATTTATTTATTCAATTAGACTTTTTCTGAAAGCACTTTTGAATCGTCACATAGTATAAGTAATCGAATATAGTGTTACTATTTCCCAGTCTATTAAAGTACTAATTGCTTATACTTTATTAATAGAAAATACGAAAAACTGTAGTTCTTATGGGATCCGCGCAGCATTGATCGATTTAAGATTTTATTGAACGAACTAACTATTCTGTTGAAAGTACATTTTATTGTATGCGAAAGAAAGTAAATGCAAGAATTATGCGATCCATTTTCTTCAGTTTTATAGCATTGAAATGCTTTATAAATGAGATTTTTTTTACAGAATAGAAAAAATTCGATCACGGGGCGGGATTCGAACCCGCATTTCTTGCCTAACCGTAGCAACGCCTAGCCTCTCGGCCACCCGTGATCCCACCACAGTAATCGAATTTCTTCTCCTCTTTCGATTTTATGTGCCTAAAAAAATTCTCATTTTCTTTAGATTATTTCCGCCCGCGTTGTCAAAAAATCCCACAGAAATGAGATATTTTTTATATTAAATTGTAATTTTAAAAATGTCAAAAATGTATGTATGTATGAAATAAATTGAATTGAATTGAATTGAATATTATATGAACGCACAAAATGATTTTATTATGGTTATGAGAATTTTATTACTATAAAATATAGGTAAGCTGTAATATAAATTAAAATACACAAAAAAAATATTTTACCACAGTAAAAAGAAGCTTTTGCCATTCTCTAGCCTCCTAAATTATCTCCAATCAAAAAAAATGTCATACCAGAAACCATAGTTCCTTTACAATAATAAAGATGAACAGCTACACTTTCGTACTAACAGTGAGGGCTAAGCTCTTTTAATATATTATTTTTATATGTTATGTAAAATTTATGTATCAAATATTATAAACTTCGTAACACGGAATTTAATTATAACATATTATCATAATACGAACGATAGTATAAAAACGATCAGTCTACTAGTCTTTTAGAATCGGTTTTAATTGTATGGAAGGTTGCCACTGATACTATTTACACCTGCTTGAATAAATCAAATATTTCATTTGTTCGCCTTGTTATTAACTACAATGTCTGTGAGTTATTATATGATATTTAACAATTAAGAATGGAGCATATTGATATGGCATTGAAAAATTATCATAATTATTTAATTGGTATGCAGTGTAGTTAACTAAATATATTTCGACTTTGTATTTTGCGTAAAAAATAATACGTATACATTATGTTCTTTTTTCAGAGAAAAGAGTATGTGAGGTACGCAAAAGTATTTCCATTAACGGAAATGCTGGACTTCAAAGTGCCATCGAAGTGGTACAGACGGACAATCGGAGGCTGCGAAATTCTCTTCGGCTTGGCCCTTGCTCTTATACCGCACCGTGAGTATGATACCTGATTAATGTTTTAACATAACGGCTGAGACTATTTTTTATATTTTCCTTTCCAACCTACATATCTGTTATTTAATTTTAAATTATTATATAAATGCAATTTAAATTTAAAAATCCTACTTCCTACTAATATTATAAATGCGAAAGTTTGTAAGGGTGTGTGTATTTGTTGCTTTTGTGTTAAGTTTGATTGCAATGAAATTTAGTACGTAGACAGCTGGACAACTGGAAGAACATATTGTAGGCAACTTTTTATCCCGACATTCCTACGGGATACGAACATACGCGGGTGAAACCGCGGGGCGCAGCTAGTTATAGTATAAAACAAAGTCCGCTGTTCTGCTGTACTCTTATCATTTAGGGGTATGAAAAATAGATGTTAGCCGATTCTCAGACATACCCAATATGCACACAAAACATCATAAGAATCAGTCCAGCCGGTCCAGGAGTTTCGTGACTAACATTGTAACACGAGATTTTTATATATAAGAAGATAGTGAAAAGCATTCCCGCGAACATTGCAGAGAGGATAAAGAACGCGGCGAACATCGGGCTCATACTGCTGATGGTGCTGGCGGCCTACTCGCACGTGGCCATCAGCGACCCGTTCGACCGCTGCGCGCCGACGCTCGTGTTCTTCTTCATGCTCTGCGGCCGCCTCGTGGTTTGGTAATAAATACTTAATGTCTTATCTGTTATAGTGTTCACTTATTCAGAAGTAGCTGTGCTTCAGAAACGGAATAATTCAAAATATGTATTCATTTATTCTTCGGTTCTATTTGAATATGTAAAACGTAGTAGATCAATTACAAACATACCACTGAATAGCGTGTGTGGTGCGTGGAGTGGCATCAAGCATGATATTTATGAGATTATATATCTGAATCGATCATCCTTATAACACTCTCTTTATCAATTTCGATTGACCAGAACCTATAAACTCGCAATTTTAATCCGTATAAGTGTTTTTAAAATGGTGTGTAATATGCTTTAAAAATATCTATTTAGTGTACACTGTACTCCCACTCTGTCCTGTTTGGAATAACAAATTAAGCATTGGTGTCATTCAATCTAGCAACACGCCATAGCTTATGTGGGCTTGAATAAATAAATAGTCTTTCAACATTTTATGTCATATAAAATTTAGCATACGAGTTTGTGTTTAGCGAACATTAAAGCGCATATTACCTAGTCTTGCCATAAATATTGTAATAAAGAAAAAAGAAAATTGTTAACTGCAAATAACATTTATTACT
>NC_052114.1:3381611-3389420 GCF_012273895.1 Zerene cesonia
ACAGATTCGAAATTCAAATGTAATATTTTTTTATAATTAAGTGTAACAGTATTTATGGCCAGACTAAGTATATACTTCATGCCATATTAAAATATCGCTCAAAGCAAATGGTCCATCCGAAACGACGTTCGTTTCATCTCCGCTATGGCCAGTTAAAGATATATCGGCGAATATAGATAGTGGATAATAAATAATTTTTCTATTTTCGATACGTGCGTCAATATAGAACATGCGTGTGAAAATGATAATGCCGCACCTTGACCAATTTTTACATGATATAAACATGGGTTAGTGAATAAAATTAGTTCTATCACAGCCGCGTTGGGCTGGCGCGCGGCCAGAGATTCCGCTATGATGAATCGGCTGTCGTGGGCATAATGGATTTGAACCGATGGCAATAAATGTTTAATCAATTTTAGATATTTCAATACGGTCGCCGTTATGCTGAACGTTATTTGTGGTAGTTTTTGTTTATGTTATATACGTAATGCCTCAACTATATTTAGTCTGACTGACTCACTACTAAATTAAAAAAAATCCTATTGGGGAGATAAAATGCATATTTTCATTCATGTTAACAGTTCAACCATAACTGTATTATATCTTTGATCAAAGTAAAGTTTGCACTGGTTAAAAATTATTACAGACTTCCTTATTCTATTCTTCCATAACTGATAACATACATAAAATATCATGGAATGATTGTGGCACTCGAGTTAATATTTACGCCTATAATTTAACAAATAAATACTGTAATATAGAAGATTCTCAAAATTATCTTTAAATACGAGATATCGTGAATTCCCAGACACGATTAATTCGTTTTGATGGACTATAAATACTAAGCCATTATGCGGTGTTCAAAATGTAATTAGCAAAAAACAGCAGCTGGTGCGATCGCAGACTAATAATTAACTAATTAATTCCGTTTTACATTATACTACCTCCTACATTGCATATTTCAGTTAACAAATTATTATATTCTGTGAATCATTCAAACACTAATTAAATGTTCACTTTCTGACACATAATAAATCTCTAAATGTAACTTGTGTATTCCGATATTATACGTTGTTCTCGTTGCAGGTACCAAACGCACCGCCGTGAAATGCTGGAAAAGATGGCAGCTGCTCAAAACGGAAACGGTCTAAAGCGAGATTGATATTATTATTTTGTAGTTGAATACATGTAAATGCTTAATTTTTTTTTCTTCGATACACACTTTTGATACCGACAAATTTGAACGACACGTTTAGTACAAGTTTTGGTTGCACTTTGTTTTATTATGCACTGTGATTATGGTCTAGTCTACACGATGTTATTTACAATTATAAAATATTGTATTTTCCTGAATGAAATACTCTTATTTATTGTTTAGAGCGATATAAATTCATTGCATTATTTTTATTACCCCTGCGAAGTTTAAGATGTTAAAAACTTTTTAAAGTCTTAACTTTTTTATTAGGTAGGAGTAATTCTACATACCTTCTATTAGTACTTATATTATTCTATTGGTACTATTTACGAGCGTGGTCTTATGCGGTAAATGTAAAGTAGATTAAATTTTTATTAATCACGACATGGTAGAGATCGTCATGTTTGTACTAGAACAGTTTAAGGTATTTAAGAAATATTTGAGACTATATCATCTCTTAAAAGTCCAGAATATTCTAGAATAAAAAATGTACTATTATATATCCATAAGGATTAATAATATGCCTTTTTGTAACGACCACTTTATGAGATATGTGTACAATGTCTTGATACATTTTAGTTATAGGTATCTACATGTATACATAATATAATGAATAGGTGTAACTTCGTCGAAACTATGAGATCATAATAATCATTAATTCGTTAAAAAACACTACCCATTTTTATTTGTGTAGAAGATATATACACTTATCAGGATAATATAAAATATTGGCAATGAATTGTAATGTGTAAAAGTGATATTAATTTAAGTGTATGTGGTGTATTTATTTGTATGGAAGTAGATTTGAGTGTTTTGTAGGTTATATTAACTGCCACTTTACATACATATAACTTGCACTTAGGAGATATGGACATTTCTCGTTGTGAATATGATTTGCTCAATTGTGTAGAACGGATGGAGTTTTCATAGCCTTGTTAATAAAGAACTATTTTATTCGTTCAAATTTTTGTTTACACGTTACAGGAATTGATTTACAGCCAGCTAGTTCATACAGAATTGTTTACACTATCGCTTCTATTTCGGTGGTGACTTCGAATACAAGTCGGTATTCCCGGTTCATTAAATATACCGATAAAAATATTTTTTCTAGTGGTCTAAGATCATTGACGACGTAAATATGATAATTTGTTTATTCGTGTTTACACTGCCTCTAAACTTTAAAAATCTAACTCATATAATATATTTAGTCTAACGTCGTGTGAAAGATGTCGATACAATAGCAAAATATGCAAAATAACATATCACCCAGTTTAATCAACTCTGATTATATACAGTTTGAATAATTTGATGAAAAAAAATTAAGGTACGATTACACTACAATCGACAAGAGCATAAATAGTTTTATTACAATTTTATAATGTGATGTGTGTGTCAGATACCTACTTTTAGAAAACTTTGCTTACTGAGGGTTGTTACTTAGAAAATTTAGTTCCTATAAATCTTTTAGAATGTTAATACTTTTTTATTTGCCTGTAGATAAACACGCATTTTCTTCGCGCAATTATTTCTTATTTGTTATGAATTAAACATTTGCATTCTTTTGCCGATCAATCAACTATTCATTTTGTAAGCAATAAACTAATTTGATAAATAACCACATTGTTTTATTCAATAATCATTTTTTTTGTATTTAATAGTGGATACTTACTTAATCGAAATTAATTTGATTTTACTAATAATAATTAATACAATGAATAAATTTTGCAAAAAAAAAAACAAACTCCTTCAAATTGTCAGAACTAGACCAAATTTAAAGGCGACATGGGAGGCTTTCAAATAAAAAAAGAACCATAAGCATGAATTCGCACCGTAAAAAGTTATATATTTAATCCATGCGATCCTAATAAGGATAATAAGATAACGCATGAAAATATTGGATTGTTACTTGAAAAGTGTCCATAGTTTAAATTATATCTGTCCGTTTAAAAACGGTTAAATCCTAGTCTAAAGGTAAACTGAAATTTTAACTACTGCAAATGCAATTTCTATTTAATGGAATAAAAAGAAAGACTTGGTTATTGTTAACAGAATATAAGTATATTATATCATTTACATCATGATACAAATTTATAAATAGAGTATGAATTATTAATGAAGTGCAAAACGAATCGTATGTTCTTAATAGTGTTCCAAATCTAAAATTCAATAACTACGAAAAGTTTATAGGTAATTGAATTAAAAAAATAATAGGAATTTAATGCTTAAATCAAATATATTATGCATATTATCTTTCAGTGTATCTGAATTCTGTGAAATTATTTTGCCTATTATCATTTGTTTTCGTTCTTTTAGTAGCACCTGTAATAAAATATTATTTACCTCTTTATCAATTTATATAGCAACATTTGTAGCGTGAATGTTATTAGAAAAACGCAGATGACATGAATTTTTAAAGAATATAGCGTATTATTTTAAGCCGGATCACGCCCAGTCTGTAGAAGTTCCAGTGCGTTTCTCAAATTGGTAATTGCAGTTTTAATATCTTCATAGTTGAGGGCGCTGCTGGCCCATTTGCAATACTTCTGAGCTTTAGCTATCTGCTCTGGGCTGAGTTGAGCGACGAGGATTGAGTTATCACCATACAGGGTACTTGGGGGCGTCGGCTGGGGTTGTTGTGATGGGTCGTAAGGTATGAAACCTCCAGGGTTAGGGTCCGGAGTGTACGGCACTGGCGGAAGTTGTGACGCCGCGCGTAACGCAGCGTTCGGATCGGGCAGGGAGTTGCTGAAGCTGGTTGGAATTGTGGGCTGAGAGGGATTCTCACTAAAACCGAATTCTTGCGGAAAGCTGGTCGGAGCCGGGGTGGGAGCGGGGGCTGGCGCTGATCCTTCCCCGCCTTCAGCTAACGATCCGGTGTCGTTCTGTTCTCCCTCATCCGGTAATGGAGTTGCTAAGGGTCAAATAAAATTAAATGTCACTTAATTAATTTTCTTGGCTTGCAGAGAAAATTAATAATAATGAATTACTTGTTTTCCTTTTTTTCTAAATAGATATTCAAGTAACTTGAGACACCTTACATATCAATAGCTGTTAATTATTTGTATTAATTAGTTAGATGCTAAAAATATCAAACTAAAGTTTGAAAATTAAAATCATCTTTTTTTTAGTTATTGCCTTAATTTCACATCAAAAACTTCTCAAACTAATTTTTTTACAAGTTATATATTTCTTACGTGGCTCAGGCATTTCTCCGTTCTTTAATGAGCTGTGAATATGTGCAGCTCTCCATTTAGCATATTTTCTATTCTGGGCAGCCTCTTCAGTTAACTCACCAAAGGTTGTAAGGACATCATATATCATACCAGCCAAAAAGAATGATTTCACTACATTCCTTAAACATACAAAACACTAGATATAATAAAAGAATACACATCTAAACTTATCTAGAATTTCATATATTACCGTATATGCATATTTGGTTTAAACAGGGAAAGGGTATTTCTAAATATTAACAGCAAGATAATCTGTTTTTATTGTTACCAGCTGATTGCCCTATTGTCACCCATGGTACTTATAAAGCCTATATCTTATATATAAAATTCTCGTGTCACAATGTTAGTCTCTATACTCCTCCGAAACGGCTTGACCGATTCCTCTGAAATTTGGTAAGCATATTGGGTAGGTCTGAGAATCGGCTAACATCTATTTTTCATACCACTAAACGATAAGAGTAAGGCAGAACAGCATTTGCCGGGTGCAACTAGTAACTTAATAAATTTGATGCTTTCTATTGGTGAAATAATTTTTTATTACAGTCTAGTAGTTTATATGTAAAAACATTCCAAACATACATACATACAACTCTCTCCTTACAATATTAGTATAGACAAGATGACCCGGCAAATATTATTCTACCAAGGTCCCCTTCTCACAAAGAAGCTTAAAAAATTGTTTAAAACCTATTCTACAATCTACCAAATATATATACCAACAAAAAATCAGTCAAGCTGTTTCAGAGATCTTCTTAATTTATCTTTAAGATATCTTTTTAATTTATACTAATATAGAGAGAAAAACAATGTGTACAATGGTGCTACAGCCTACAAGTATGAAGTTTAATAATGGTCCATATGCCAGTGGACAAAAGAAATAAAAGATTGTGGAAAAAGTAAATTAATAACTGGTCACTTTGGATATAATACAATGAAAATGCATTACAGTTTACATTTTCATAATTTATCTTTGAAATTGTTGCAATGCCTCTTACAATAATGTATGGCATGTAAGGCTTCCTTGTGAGTTTATAATTATACTATTAAAAATAGCTTCTTTCATACTATCACATCAAATAATCATAAATATTTTGTCCTTACTTTCCATAATTCTGTTCCCTGTCTTGTTTATCAGCAAACAAAAACAATTTAAGTGCATAGTTCTCCAAATGAGCTTGAGCCACTACTTCATTAGATACAGCTTCATTGTCCTTATTTGTCTTTTTAGCTTCTTCTAACCAATCCATTATAGCTGAAAACATAAGAAAATATACTAAATATATATTTGTCTAATAAAATATGATTAATTGGTCAACAAACCAACTTATAAGCTTACTGTACCAAACAGAACCGGACTTATTGGATTCCTTTATACATACAAATATAGTCTCCAACTGCATAGCATAGCTAGACATTTAGAAAATGAATGACATGAATTCAGATCATTCATTAATAATTCTCATATTAAATGTAAACACTATTCCTTGGCATTATAATGTAAGATTTTTAGATCAAAAAAGAGAAATTCATTAAATCTTAATGGATATTATATATTATATTTAATATCCTTGTTAAGAAATCCAGTACAATTTAACATTAAAGTTATTTTATGTTGGACATACAAAAAGCAGTATGGAGAAACACACCATGTAATTAATCTAATCAAACTAGCTAGAGTTACCTGAACAACAACATTGAACTACCATAAGAAAAGAGAAAACAAAGAAACTGGTGGCACCAAATTTGTTCTCCTAGTGATAAAAGATTAGATTAGGGATATACAAACTAAATGACACCAATATGACAGTATATGGCAACAAAACTTACCATCGCTAGTAGCACAGATAGGCTGGAAAGCCACAAAACCTGTGAGTAGACCCGTTTGGCGAATTCCACCAATTAAAAAAGATAATGGGCTATTCACATTTTTAACCCATGATGGTGTCATAAATGAACTACTTAAAGATATGAAGAATATCAAATAAAACTTGTCTCATCTAAAGAGGACACAAATTAATTAAGATTAAAATAAACCCTTAAAAATCTCCAGGGTTTGACTTGATTAAAGCAAAATATTGCACACAATTTGCCAAGTAAAGCTATCATTAAGTAAACAAAATTCGATAACACTGCTTCAGATTGTAATTTGTATAAAGTTGCTGAGGTTATTATGATATTAAAGCCAGGTAAACCTCGCCAAACTGCACAGCTAGTGGATTATAGCCTAAAACCCTCATAGGAGGCCTGTGTCCCAGCAGTGGGAACATTTGGGCATGGGCTGATGATGATGATGAAACCTCTGAACAAAGTAACATCATATCAAATGATCACCTTTTGAGTAATCTGTAATATGTATAGTTAATGTGAAAGTGAAGTTTGCATGCTTTGGGAACACAGTGACAGGGATCCGTATTTTCAAAGCACATGAGTACAGTGAATTTGCTTTAATAGATACCAAAAGGACACAATCTTAGAATAGTGTAATTAGAAATTTAAGTTGCTTATTAGACTTGTATGCTAGATTTTAATTAATATAAGGCTCTATTAAATAATAGCAATGTATAATCTGTTTTATGTATGAGATTGAAAAAGAGAATAAAATTTGTCTTTTAAATGGTTGGAGTTTAAAATACAACATTGTTGGTCTGATACGTCACTGGCTGCTGGTAATATACAATTAGTAATTGTATCCATTGTTATTATATAAACGAGGTTTCGTCACTCCAGGGTAAAGTATCGTAAGGAAGGTAATAATAACTAACCCATGAGCACTTTTGTTTCCTCTGGCGTTTTCTTCGTTGTAAGTTTAAGCCCAACTTGTAATGCATGCAAACGACACCAATATGCGATGACTGGATCTCTAGCATCATGTTCCGATGCAGTTTTTAAGTAATACTGAATGCTCTTCAGGCTGGCTGGGCAATCCGGAATGTTTAAAGACATTTTGATATTTTCTGATTATTGCACTGACTAATTCACAAGTTCACAACACATAAACTTAATTACGCTTAATATTTTGATTCTATGTCCCTTTATGTTAAAGAAATATACCAGAAAAACGATAAATCTAAATTTGAATAAATTTTTGAAGCAAATATCTTTAATTTGTAAGCTATTACAATAAATTACTCATTTCATCATTTGTATTTATAAAATTTGCTTGACGTTTATCAGTAACAGTAGCACAATGTCAAAAAATACTGTAAATGACTGCCTTGACATTGACAAAGCAAAGATAAAAAATAAAACGCACAAGATCGATTTCTCATGATTATTATGGAAATAGGTAGGGCAAGTTTTTAGTTTATATACTCTGTACTTCAGTATTGATATTTCTGATGGAGTTTTGAACTTTGATGTTTCATGAGTAAATTGCTTTTG
>NC_052114.1:3390420-3417030 GCF_012273895.1 Zerene cesonia
TTATATACTCTGTACTTCAGTATTGATATTTCTGATGGAGTTTTGAACTTTGATGTTTCATGAGTAAATTGCTTTTGCCAATTTGCCCAATTCACTTGACAGTTGTGATATTTTGTGAACTTTAGTGGCCGAAAATTTGTAATAAATTAAAGGCTTGTGTAAAATCTATCAACTAAAATGCCGTCGAAGCAAAGGAAAATTGCAATGATGGGCTACAGATCTGTTGGTAATGGCCTGCAATCAACTTATTATTATTGTAGTTTATAATTTTATTATGACGTTATAATGTTAAAAAAACACATTTGCAGGAAAATCTTCCCTTATTATACAGTTTGTTGAAGGCCAATTTGTAGATTCATATGATCCAACTATTGAAAACAGTAAGTAATGTTCCTGTTAATTATACAAAGGATTTATATACTATTACTCCTTTGTTATGACTACAAATTAGTTAACCTAAGTTTATGTTAAATTCTTATTGCGAATAATTTGATTTTATTTTTTATAGCTTTTACAAAATTCATCCGATTAAATTCAACAGAGTATGAAGTAAAGTTAGTGGATACAGCTGGTCAGGATGAGTATAGTATATTTCCTCTCCAATACAGTATGGATTTTCATGGCTATGTTTTAGTGTATTCTATCACCTCAAGTAAAAGCTTTCAAATTGTTCAAATAATATATGACAAATTGTTAGACATGGTTGGGAAAATACAGTGAGTAATTTATTTTTATTTATAGTGTTGGCTGCTTATAACCATAATATCATATCATCAATTAATTTTTAAGATTTCAAAATTCATTTAAATAATCCTTTTTCTGAAATGAAATACAGATGTGGTTTTTTTTTTTAAATTAAAAGGGATTATATAAAAGAAATTGTAGATGTTTGATCATGAGCTTTATTAGAAAGAAGTAATCTAAAGATGACAATATTTTATGTTTTCAGTGTTCCCATTGTTTTAGTTGGAAATAAAACAGATCTCCATTTAGAAAGAAAGATCAGTACAGAGGAAGGAAAGAGATTGGCTGAAAAATGGAATGCTGCTTTTGTAGAAACCAGTGCTAAAAGGAATGAGGTAAATGATTGTTAATTTTATCAAAATTTATTTATAGAAAAAAAATAAATTTTGAAACTGAGTGATAACTCTAAAATATTTGTGTTTTACATGTATCCTAATATAAATTTATATTTATTCCTTCCAGTCTGTTACGGATATGTTTCATGCGATGCTCTCTGAAATAGAAAGATCAGATGGGCATATGCCTGAAAAAAGTGGATGTACTATATGTTAAGAAAAGACTAAATCAAAGTGCTTGATGTGATTATATTTTCGTGCACAGCAGTAACAGTAGCTATTATATTTAGCAATTAAATTATGTTGTGTTCACTTGTATGTAATGGATATGAACAGTTTAAAAGTTTTCTTTTATCATAATTTTCAAAGTGGAGTAGTAATTACCATATACGGCTATTGTGACTGTAATTAATACAAATACATTACACTTCAATCAGTAAGTAAAAATTGGTCTTTTAAGTAAGTTAAAATAGAAATAAAATTTATTTAATAAGTATCCAATTTCAGTGCCCTTTTTGTTGTTCCAGCTTTCATTCTAAATATATACTTTTAAAAAGCCCCAAATTGAATAAAGAGCTGAAAGCAATGAAGGGCATTTCATGTTGTTATATTTCAGTTTTTAGTTTTTACAGTTTTAGTAAAAGAGTTTTTTTCTTCCCAATAGTCTGAAGCACTATTGGGAAGAAAAAAAAGTGTTTTTTATCATTCTGAGGGACAGTTTGAACTATCTCCACTTGATGGTAAAGTCAATATAGCCTAAGTATGATACTAAACCTGTATACAGGTTTTCTTGTGAACATTACATTATACAGTTGAACCTCTTAAAGGCTCGCCTTGATAAGTTGAAAACCTACCTAACTTGTAATTATTGTTATATATTATGTTTTGAACATTCCTTGATTCCACATACTGCAAGGGATGTTTGTAAACTGTGTTTCCACCCAGCACCACAATAGACACAATTTAATGTCACTCAATTTCATATAACTATTGTAATTCTTGAATATTTATGATGTCATAATTAGGCGAGGGTAGATAAGTGCAATGTTAAGCATAACTCAAATTTCATATGTAGAATAAAAATATTAATAGGGTATTTGACTCCTTAACAATTACTTCCTTAGAACCTAATTTAAAAATAATAATGTACACTTATAAACAAAAATAATTTAGCAAAGAAAGTGTGAAAGAGTAGGGAAGTAGGGAGTCTTCAGCCCCTTTTTCGCGAAAAGAAAATTTCTATGAAGGTATATAAGTTATGTAAATTTCTATGGTCTATGGCATATGGCATGCAAAATTTTCGCTTTGCGAGAAAAGGACAGAATTCAATTCGCCTTATGGTGGATTTACACAATCGCGTGAATCGCGAGGCCAATAATGAATACGCATGTGTTAACACTACGCACGTTATGCGCCTTGGGATTTGCATATCCGTGATAAGACCAGTTTTTCGTACATAATCATAGGAAAGAAAATGTATGAACAATGGTCAGTTTAACATTTTTTATTACAAACTCTTATAAATTAAAAGTCTCGAGTCAAATACCGTATAGTCAATCTAGAAAATAAGCTTCAAAATTTTGTGGTACATTAGCTTTGTGGATCCATTATATTGCATGTCAGCAAAATATTATATCAAGAGCATGGTGAAACCAAAAATAGTTCAAAAAAATTACATAATAATTTGTTTATATATAGCATTTTCTATTGTTATAAGTACATCAAATATTTATTTGTATCCATTTAGATTTAAGTGTGTATGATAAATTTTGTCTGAAAAGATATTAAATTATGACTTAAGTTTTTAAATTTAAATCTTAATCTACATGTCATAGGCCAAGCTTGAAAGAGAACTATCAGTAGATAAGAAATATAATTATTTTGTTTTTATGTTATGACTGATTCCAGACTTATTTACAATTGAAAAGCTGTTGGGCCCTTCTGTTTATAAATTATATATATAACATAGTGTACTCGATTGGTTAAGAATTTGATCAACGAAAACAGTTTACAATTTATATTACGAAAATGTGTTAGATTGCATTTAGTAAAGTGAGCATACATGGTACCCATACTATTTTAATTGTTTTATATGTGTTTTTTTAACCAATCAACGTGATTATAGGATAATATTATGACTTAAGTACTTTGTGTCTGTTATAAAATTAAACATTGTTTTCAATAGCTTTTTTATCGGCTTTTAAAAATAATGTGTATAGAAATTATTTATAACTGATCAGTCTAGATTTTTTACCTTACATTTATATCGATGTTTTATTGAATTATGCTGTAATCGTTTTAGTTAGCGGTATTAATATTTTAAGTTCCATCGAAATATGGGACTAAAATTCGCTTGTAGTATAGTTGGTTGATTGCAGTACCAAATAATGCTAACATCCTTAATTAAAAAAATTGTATTAAAAAGAAAGTTTTTCAAATCTACCTAACATTTTTTTTTTGTTTTTTTTTTCTTGATAATTCAGTATTCACCGAAATGGTATGGAATGGTAGGTACCTTCCTCTCCAGAGACATGCAGTGACCTTTTTTTAAAGAAATTGTTATAGTACATATGAGAAACTCTTATTATTTGTAATCTTGAATCTGGAATGTTAATAAAAATTGTGAATAATTGTGTGCGGCAATAATAGGGCCATTTCAATTTGAAAGAATAGCACAAAGTGTAGTAGAATCTTTTTATACAGCAAAGTTTTTGGTCTTAATGTTGGTACTTTGATTGAAACTTTTCGGTAATTGCATATATTGTAGAAGAAAAATTTATTCCAGGACACAGACGAGAACAATGTATGATACCTAATTTTAAAGTGGAATCTGATGATTTTTTTTTTGATGTTGCTGTGACAAATTTTATAAAAAAGTTAACATTCATAGTACTTTTTAGGGATTTGTTTTGGTTAAAACGGGTGTTAACGTTAATAAAAAGGTGTGATTTCATAAAGAACTACTCTTGTATGCGAAGAATTATTTTTAATATCATTCTAATAAGATTTATGATGTCGCTTAATAAGTGGAGCAAAATAAAATGCCTCACAATCTGAATAAATATGTGAACATATATCATGCTTAGTTTCCTAAAACAATGTAGGTACTTACTACAAATACATACTGTAAAATATTAAATTTACACATAATGGCCTATTACTAGATATGTAATATTTACAGTTACTTAATAAAACTAATTTTATTTTGTCATACTATTTTGTTACAAAAAATACTGGCAAAAGAAAGACCATAAAAGGGTTGAAAATGTAAATGATTTATTAATAATAGAGTCTTATATTATAATTGTGATTTATGTACACTGATTTTAATGTAGTGTTTTGCGTAATACTAGAATCAATGTAGTGAAATAGGACTCTTTATTTCTAGATAGTATAGTTTATATGAATATTGCGTGATCGGCTGTAGCATAGAATGTAATTATGTAAATATTTTTATTTAAAGCTATTAGACAAAGTGGCACAAATTATAAATTTAGAATATCATCAAGTCAAGTCAATAAAGATTATGAAAAACTGAAAAGCGTACGCTTGTTTTAAATCCAATTAAGGCATATGACGCTGGTTAGCCTCAATTAATTTATTGATTTTGCTTCAGCGTGAACTTAATGGTGGAATCGGCAGAAAATCAGTCGTGCAAATTAATCTATTTTTTTTTTATATTTTATAATGTGAAAAATTGATAGCTTTATGGCGGCATCTCCTATTTTAATAGGATCATTGATTTATTATTGACTTAATCTTGAAAAGTTCTGAATCTTTTTTTTTTATTTACTTACAAAAGAAATCACATTGCAATGTGTATGAACTAAAAAAAAGTGTCTATAAATTACAATAAATATAAATAAAACGTCACTGGGCTATGTGCATTAAAAATTCTCTTTTATTTACGCTTCCATGGTAAACAAAATATTACTTTTTGTAAGTATTTTGAATTTTCAACTTGCGCCAAGAGCATAACAAGCGGAAGTTTTAACCTCATTTTTTCACAAAATATTTGCCTTTTTGATACAGCTTTATTATAAAAACATTGACGAGTAAGTTGAGAACGAAATTGAAATTCGTTCTTAACATACTTTAGGGACGAATTGGGCCAGCTCGCACCGAGGAAGGTACTTTATTATAAAAGTACTCTGTGGTAGGTACCACACCTTCGCAGAAGATGTTTCGTTCGGTGTAGGGGGGAGCCGGAGGCCCGTATCCTTCTCCTAATCTTTTCTTTATTCCGATCGGCAATCCTTGCCTTGCCCTTTACTCACCATCAGGCGAACCTCCAGCCCGAGTATTCGTAAAATTCTTAGCAATCACCCATATTTTTAAGTAAATAAAGATCTCTAACTAGTGGCTAGTAGGCTAGTTTACAGTTGTCTGTCGTTATTATTATACTACTCTTTGGTTGTCTGTCATATAGATTTCAGTATTTCGCATTTATTGACATGATTTACGAACACCCAAGAAAATGGCCTTTTTGTAGGAGCACCTAGTTGTCTCCCCGGAGAAATAAGTAATACATTGGAAAGTTGTTCATGTTAAGTAAAACGGGTACTCACTTTCGTAACAAAGATGACACCATAACCATAGGTATCAGCTACGCTGGGTCAAGGACGAATTCCTACAAGTATCCGTGACCCCTTATGAATGCGGCTCAACGGAACACATTGGGGTTTTAGTCAGTAGGAATAGACCATGGACTCATCCACGGAGGCCGTGGTTATCTGCAAGATTTCCCCCCTATAAGAAAAAGGTATCAACTACGATAAAAACATTAAGAAAATTTGCCTTTTTTGCACAAATCGCACATAATGCGGGACGCATGTAATGTTTTGTGGGACTAGTTATTTAACTAATTTTGCAACCCGAGAATACATCCAATATTTCGGGGCGGTCCCATAGAATACGGAATACTTAAAAAAAAAAACACTATCTACAATTTCCGTTTTATTAGCAAAATAGCAATATAAACAATGAATTCTGTTCATAATATAAAATAGTTCTTTCTCGATACGTGCTTTAGATCTTTTCCCTGTTAGTTAAGAGGGATAGAATTTATTCTGCCGATCATAAATGTGTGGCTGACTCTTACTACCAAAATAATTAATATAATGATCAATAGCTAAGGGTTAGGCACTTCAAGTATGATTCATGTACTATAAAATTTCCAACTTTTACAATTAGTATAGGTGCATTAGGAGACATGCTTGCAAAACTTAAAATACATTTTTGAACGTAGATGACTGTCACTTTGACATTTTTATTGTTGTCAACAACAAGTTTATTGTGAAGATGGCGACGACAGGGGTTGGCTTTCGGTGGTTAGATATATTGGAAAAAGAATTCGATAAAGCATGTGTTGGATTAGATACATCATTAGGTATGCAACTTTTATATATTCCTATCATTACCGTAACTTAGCTTTAACCCGTCAAAGACATTTTCATATGTAACTCTTTACTATGTTCAATGTTGGTGAACTAACGAACATCATAATTCCTTTACTTTACGCTTTTTGTTTTCAAATTCCTTTTAACTTTTACCTAAACTTGTCAGACACAATATCCTTATCATTTGACACATTACGTAAAGAGTGAATGAACGGGCTGGTCATTGACTAAATCAATAAACATTAAGATCAAATTGTTATGTATTACAGTGGAACTGGAAACAGAAGAGCCGGAGACGGTGTTTTCAGCACGACAGAAGATAGCAACACTTAGTTCATGTTTCGCCCAGCTCACACACAAAGCCCTAACAATATTCCAACATAGTGCTAAACTTGAGGTATGTGATTCTGTATAAAATATGTAGTTTCGTTATATGTTTTAACACTTGCTAATTATTTACCTATATCACATAATTAGGTAAATCTCAATTTAAATGAAGTTGAAACAGATAATATGTGTAAATCCTGAATATAAGTTTGTTATGAAATACTGAAGTACAATATATATCATTGGTTAGTCTATCTTTGTATTATAACACATAAAAAACAAATGAGAATATAATTTTAAGTCTTAGGTATTCTAATATGAAAGCCATAACTATTCAAACTTTAAATTGAATCAATGAATATTTATATTCTAGCCCTCCTACAAAATAAGAATTAGACGAAGGATTAAATATATTGAAAATATTACATCATCACATACAACATACTAAATATATAATTTTTAAAGTACTATCAATATTTCTTTATTGAGGGATTACAACCCTCTCATCATCATAAGCTTTGCTATATAAAGGAGAAAATTGAAACTGTTTTCAATGTTATTGATATTAATTCCTCAACTTGATTATATATTTATTATTATGCTAATATAGTCTAAACAGTCTACTTTTAAACTTTTAAAGGCAGATAAGAATTCATTGTGAGATATATCCATATTAGGAAATTGCATATTCATATGAAATTGCAAATTTTAATTTTACCCTGAAACTAGTTGCTCAAGATAGACATTATTTTTATAAGGTTTTTTAATAGTTTGTCTCTGAATTCAAACAAAGACAAACTCAACTAACTGAAGATCATTAAAAACTGTTCAGCCATTCTTGAGTAGTGATAATGTGTAAAGTGAAAATAGAGATAAGTGGTGTTACTAACATGACTTTCTTTTATATGGATAGTTTATATACATCACTACATAGTATAAAAAAGTCGCTTTCTCTTTCCCTATGTCCCTGCTTAAATCTATAAAAACTACGCAGGGAATGGGGTTTTTTTTATATGAAATAACATCTATTGAACTATTCAGAATTAATGCATGCTAAGCCGCGGCAAGTGCATATAGATAAAGTCAGGTGTATGAGCTTATATAATACAGTAACAACTGTATTATATGAAGTAAAGGTTAAAATAAAACAATAATCAATATGGCATAAAGAATTTATATCACAAACTTATAATTATGGTTCTGTATTTTTCCAAGTAGGGCCGCGGTCATATGGGTGTTTGTGCAGATGTCTCCGATGGGGGGGCCTAGTGACTGCACTCTCTGTGGTTGTCTTTGGTTTGGTTATTTCCACTGAAGTGTTCAGAATATCCTGGTCCTCGTCCATAAAGTCGTCCATGTTCTCGTCAAAGTAACTTGCATCCTGTTCATCTTCACCCCAATCGTCATTTTCTTCTGAATCCTTTTCACTTCTGGAATTGGTTTATTAATTATATTTAGATTGTTTTCCTCTGTTTAACTATGGTTTTTAAACTAGATTCATTAATTTTGATTATTGTAATTATAATTTATATTAAAATAACTCGTTAGACAATGGTTTTAACATGAATTAAATAACATAGGGTTTTTTTTTACTTTTATTCGAGCCGGGTTCGTAGAACAATTTACTTAGTACGTAAAATTGAAGCATTTTCATCATAATAATATTCACATACCTCCCTTGGAGTTTCTTTAACAAACGGTCTGCCGCGGCGGTGACGTAAGACGTGGGAGCCTGTTCCTCCGTGTTATCAGTGATTCGTGCCTCCAACCGCTGCAGCGCTGCATCGGCGCGATTAGTTAAACCTATAAACTTTTCTGTAAGCTGCTGCAACTCTTTTACGTTGAACGGAGTCTGCGATGAGTTTCGGAATACGCTCTCTAAACGCTTACATGTTGCGTCCGTCTGAAATGAGATACATTTAAAATAATCGCATATGAAGTAAATATTCACCTAAGCAAAATATTGAAAAATACAGCTACAGCTTTTATAAACAGCTTTTATAAATCATTTCAATGCTATAAAACTAAAAATTAAATACAGCTACAGTTTTCTTAAAATTATTCTTAAATAAACATTTAGCTTCACCTGTATTGGTCGATTGTTGAGTAATTTCATAACTTTGGTGTCGTGATTGCGCATCGTTGTTTGTATATTTTGTAACTCGTGAAATGTTGAAGCAGTCCTGAAAAGGTCGTAATTAATGATAATATATAACTCGTAATCACTAACTAGACAATATAAAAAAGTCGGTTATCGATATACATACTTATTTATTAAGGAATCTATGAGTTTATCTAAAACGTCGGCGACGTGGGTGGGATCGTCGAGTTGAACCCGCTGGCAGGAGTCAACAAATCTCTTTTGTGCGTTCAGTACTTCTTCCATCTAAAAACAAAAAGACAATGTCATTGTTCACTGTCTATTTAAATAAAAATGAAGGTCCAAATATGTTGCTAAGCGCGAAACTTCAGAAGAGCTCGACGAATACAGCTTATATTTTTTACCTTTATGCTTAAAAGATTAACTGAAAAGCCCAAGGAAGGTTATTATAGAGCGAAAAGACGTACCGGGGCGGACCGCTAGTGGTCTATACAATTATCCTACTAATATTATGTACGCGTAAGTTTGTAAGTATGGATGGATGTATGAATGAATGATTGTTATTCTTTCAGGTGAAAACTTATTTGTATGGAATTTTGTACAAAAATAGATTATAGTCTGGATTAGCATTTAAAATGATACTTGATATGAAATCATTAATTATTTATATTTTTGATAAAAAAGGGATATCCCTGCATACTTTGTTACAGGAATCTAAGAACGATAAGTACTGTCGTATTTCTGCTTCTTATTTAAAAGAGAAATATATAATGATACAAAAAATGTTTTTTTCCGTTTTTCGTTCCGTTTTACGTTTCCATTTACCGTAAGAAATAAATAAATTGATTCCACTGTGTATCCTGATTCATAGCTACCTGGTTCAGTGGGGAACATGTTAATCTTATAAGTTATAAGGTCAAACCTAAATTAGTAATTTGCTCGAACAGTTGGTTCAAAGCTTATTCTCATATTCGTTCTCATTTTTTATTTACATGATTCGAACATTATGACCTAGGCATAAAAATAAATTATTCTAAATTTATTCACTCTATCATAACGTTACTATTCATTTAGCCCTTTACCAATCCAATTATCTGATCGAGTTTCTAAGCAAATGTTTCGTGTTTTACTCACGATGTTTGTGAAATTTAAGTGTTTTGGCTATGATATCTGCCTAATACTTGTTCTAAATTTATTCATTCTGTTATAAAATGTTCAACTCGACTGAGCAATTCTATCGCTTTCGTAATACAGCTTGCCATGTCTGGCCTTCGTAGCTTTAAGCTCGAGCAAGTAGCTGTCTTATTTTAAATTCCTTATTATGGATTCATAGTCCTACATGCATAAGTTCAATGGAAAATGTTGCAAGCGTCATGCTGTTGTTGTTGAGTTTATTGAGTAACCGTTTATTTACTTGCAAGGCTTGATCCGAAGGTACTGTTTTATTCGTTAGACATTGCAGCAACGAATTAATTGTACACGCAAAGTAGATTTTGTAATAAGATAATTATAGTGTAATATAAATATAAAAGGTTGTATTTAGTTTATAAGTTTTTGTTTTTGTTTCAATGGGGCTGACATAAACATTGGTTTAAAAGCCCTCTAAATAAATGATTAAAAAAAAAAAAAAAAAAATATTTTAGGTCTGGTAACCACGTGAAAAACATGTCATGTGATTATAATGTTCAACAGGGCCTGTATAATTAAGCGTATGAAATTTGTACCGGAAATTAAAAACTACAGAGAATTAGTTAATCTTACCTTCAAGTCGATTTTAACCGTTTTATCATTAAGTCTTTTTGTGAATGCTGCTTCTAAATCGGCGGAGTTAAGTCGCGCGTCCCGTTGTCGCCGGGCCAGGGCTCGCAGACCATCAGCCAACTCTCGCCTGGTCACGTTGACAAGGGCCATGCAATCTCGCATTAAGGACTCTAAGAGTAGGCTTCGACGCCACGTGTCAGCGTATGCACCGCTCACCTAAAAAGATAATATGATATAGTCAGTGTTTTTTCGTATTTCAACGTCTGTTAAATGTAAGTACTTTTCACCGAAACACGTAAATCAAGACGTACGCCAAATAGGAAGGTCGGAGGTTGACCACCGTATGATACTATTTTTGTATCAGAGTATTTGATTAGAAAGCAATTACCTTTTCTAAGTAGTGCGTATGCGAGCTGATCTGGTTGGTAATATTTTGTGCAATTTCAGCAATTTTCGTTTGGCTACGCTCAATTTTTTCGCTGTTTTCTTTTATGGAGGCCTGAAACAAAAAAAGACATTTCGCTTAATATAACCTGGCTTGTTATTGAAGATAACTAATTTGGCACAAAGCTTACCTGCACACTAGTTTGTAACATGTGGAGTCTGTGTTCCAGCCTTTCTGCCGCTAATTGTACTCTTTCTAGCCTTAACGATAGCGTGGTTTCCATACGATCTGAAATTGTTATTCCTTATTTAATAACGTCATAAATATTGAAACAGATGGTTAATTTTATATAGTCGCTCCCTAGTAATTGATTAATTGATGGCCCTATTCGGTCAATTGCGAATGACATACGGGAACGATATTGCGAAAGTTGTCATAACCTACGGATAGACACTAAAATAGGATATGACACAATAAGATTATCGTGACTCATCGTTGCATTGAGAAACGTTAGTTTCAGCACAAATGTGCGATTTGGGTCAGGACATCAAAAAGTCTCTATAATTGTTTACATTTGCGCGGTCATGCGTTTGTATATGTCAATAAGTCAGAACTAAGGCTTGTGGCGTTAGAACTTTGAAGCCTGTCGTTGCAATTTATGTGAGGTTGTATACTTTATCTATTTGCGCTCACCCAGTTTGTCTTGTATTACGTCGAGTCGCCTCGCTTGTTTTACTTGCACTGCGCTTATGGTGTCCAACATACGTAACCGTTCGTCGATGTTTGCTAATATACTAGTGAGTTCCTGTAATAAACATGCAAACATTTTACTCATCACATACCAGTTTTTAATTTTGTATTATAACAAGGTATGATAAATAAGATATTTGTTTGTACCAGCCTATGATTTAGAAAAGTAAGCATATCAAGAGTAATATGAATTTAGTTAAATTATTCCCTTACATATCATTTTTGGCTGAGGTGGCTTATTCTGAGACTAACCTCTTGGTGAGTAAAACTAAGGATACCAAGCGGCATTTATTGAGAAATACCTTAGGAGTGTCAGCAGCGAGCGCATACGCACGCAACGAGTGCGGCTCGGCCGGCGAGGAGCGCGCCAGGCAGAGGCACGCGAGCGCCGCGACGGCCGCACTTAACATCGCCCCGTCTATAACAACAGAGACGTAGTAATACGTAATCGGTATTGAGATTGTAATGTATAATTAATTACATTACTATTCCCTTTGATAAGGAATAAAATTATTTCGTCAGCGAGATCATAATTAATCAATGTCAGAAAAATATTTCGCAAATAACACATAATGGACACTTATAAAGGATGATGGATGGATGTAAAACAAAACCCCGATAAATAAATTCGAAGCGAAAAATGCCTTCCGGTTGACCTTCGTAATTGAAGTTTGTTTACACGTCGCTTTCAAGATTATCCATTCATACGGCGGGGAAATTTAAAGCTCCATTCATTTCTGTCTCTGTATTGTGTCTTAACATAATTCCTGTTTATAGTAGCTCATTATCCTTTGTTAATTCTCTGTTGCTTTTTGAATACTTACCTTTGAAGAACAAAGGTTTAAGCGGTACCTGAACAATATTTACTAATCATCTTAGTTTTTGTTTTAAGTTGGTCTAATTATTTGTAATATGAATTTGAATGTTTAATACGTTGCAGAATCTATCGATTGAGTTCCATTTTGTGAATATGTAAGTCTGTTTGCTTCAACAGACAAGATAACTGCTGCTAGAATTGATATCATTCTTAAAAGTAATAAAAAGAACCGTCTAATGTCTATCATTACTATACGTATTCAAAATGGGACTACATTGAATGCAAGCTTTTCCTAGCCTCCCCGTAAGGTGAATGTACAAACCGGAAGAAATTGTCATGAGTCGTGACTAACACTAGGCGAATCATTCTCATCGCGCGCAGATTTGCATTGTTTATTGCTACAACAGGTGTGCTGTCTCGTCCTTATTTAAATCAATTTGTTAGCATTCTTCTTCAGTTCCAAGACCGATAGAAGTGTGGGCTTTGATAAATAATTCGCGTGAATTGAAACATGTTTTATGAATCTTTCATCATTGGCAAGTAAACACACTTGTATTTATTGCATTACACATTGGCCATTATCCAATGAGGTCTAGCGTTTCCAGCGTTTATAAAATTATTTTCAAAGTAAAACATAAATCATCATCACTCTTTATACAGGTTCCTTTTAATCACACAGATCTAGCACACTCGTGTTCCTTAGAGCCTGTTTAGAACATACGCCATTCCAAATAAAGATGTCTGCTAATGTGGTGGAACTACCATATAGTTCCGGACTGTCACAGTGCGCCCACACGAGGCCGGGGTCAACCTTTCGTCAGTTTAACTTGGTCTCATGTGGTTACATAATCCCTCTTCCATTATACGTCAGTCACGCTCCCTGATTGGATCGTTTTGTACCAATATCTATTTAAGTCTATCGCTAGTTATTATTCCCCTTGTATCGGGTGTCTGTCATCGAATAATACTCCATCCGAGGTCGATTATGCTTCATTTTATTCAGAGAGTGTTCAAATATTTAATTGTTTCGATTACTTGTACTAAGGCTGTGTTGGTAGTGAGTGGTCACGTATTTCGACGCGTTACTTGTAGATATCTGATTCGTCACGCTGCGACTGTCAAAGTACTTATTCGCTCCCATGTTTATTCCCATTCAGTTTATTTTTTTTCTTCAAAAGGCGTTTAATTCATAGTCGGTATATAATTTTATTTGGTATACAGTAGTTTCATTAATGTTCTCAACACGACATGTCCTAAGTTTTCATATCCACTATATGACTCTATTTTCTTGTTTCTGTTAATGTTCTGGAATAAGGTATTTATAAAACTATTGATCTCGTTTTAAAATAAATTTGGTGAAGGTTTTAAATAAAATTTGTTTTTATTTAATTTCTTAAATTGAACCGTTTATTGAAATAAAATACGCAGAAGAAATATATTCTAATCTCTTAAGTTTGTTTGAACAAGAGTTAAAGTTCCTTTTGGTGCTATATATCTTTTGAAAGTTACTGACTTAACTTCAGTTAAAATTTAATATTAAATATTGCGAATGTTTTGTGTTTAAAATAACATGCAGCATTGTGTTGACTGTTACAAAGTCTACTAAGTGATTTACGGAGGCATCGTTCTCGAGAAGCTCTTCAAACAATAGATTATTAAACGTCGAACCAGTAATTAGGTTCGATGAAAACAAATGCTTTTAAACGCCCCGCGTGCTTACAACTTGTTAAAATTCTATTAGCTATCGATTGATAAATAATAATTCCTTACATCTATTTAATATGTGAGTACTTAGAAATAGAAATTACGTATATTTTGTTTATTATGCTTGTGATTTCAGAACATTAATTTAATACCATATTCAATAATAAATAGATTTCTCATATTGACCGGGCGACTCGTACCGATTAATGAAAGGGAAAGGAATGCAGAAATTTGGAGTGCAATAACCTTGCCCTAAGCAAAAGTTGCGACACAGGTTTTCTTTTAATTCATCCTTTTGGAAACAAATCAGAGGAACACGGATCAACAAATGTTTTCAAACTTTTATAATTGCATTTCTAGAGCAATTTTTATATAGTGCGATTTATTGATGTGTTTATAATATTTTAATAACTATCTATCATTTATTCCTAATACTAATATGTAAATCAGCAATTTAATTATAGTATCAAATATAAAGTTTAAATTATGGACCGTTTGTCAAAGTGCAGTAGGACTGGACCGTAGCCAAAACGCCTAGAACATATTTCCAGGTTAGACTTTTCCTTTTTCTGGAACGATCGTATGCAATAAGACTTCATTAACCCCAAAATGTCTACATATCGTTTCGAATTTCCTTTTCCTCATGTTAAGTGTGATTTGTTCCACGGGTTACCTTATATTAATCATTGAAGCTTCTTCCATCAAGTTTAAAAAACCGCTTGCTTTCTTTTACACACGCTAACCTTAGTAAAATATTTTAGGAACAGTTTTTTAAAACAAAAGAACAAAAACATGACTTATTTTCAAGTCCTAAATAGAGATATTGTGTTTGTTTTCACAAGTCGTTGGCCTCTACATCTTTCTCAGCCCCATTGTGCGGTTCGGTTTTCTAGTGAGATCACGTTTATTTCTAAGCTTCCTTCTGTCGTACTTACCGGTCTGATCCTTTGTCTAAAATACCCACTTGTTCCCACAATTTAATGCAATTCATTTTAAGGATCGCCTACCCTGATATGGAGTGAAATTAATCGGATTTTTTTTCTGCTGAGTCATGCGGCTTCCGTTTTATCATTAAAATGTAGGAACGGTACATGTCCAAACATCTTTTTCTTTGACGTTAACGAAAACGATAATTTTATCAATTGTATTGAATTCCTCGTTAATTTTGTATATGATGTAAGCTTATGACGTTGTTGTTATTATATGTTACAATGTTAACAAACTAGGCGTGTTGTGGGACCAACCCAACTCGGCTATAAAGTATGGAGGTCACAGATTTCAATAAAGATTTTTATCAGATTAACCCATAATATAGTTGAGTCCTTAAACTTCAACATACACTTGCATCAGGCCTTCGGGCGAATGATGTTATTAAAATAGTTTGTGGTCTATTAGAAATGCAAATATAGTTTTAAGTGGAATGACATTGTAAAATAGAGATTGTATACATGTGGCTAAAGCCAACAGATTAAAAATTATCATAGATAAAATATAAACTAATTACTTGATTTAAATGGCAAATATTTAGTATTATTAAAAATAATTATATACGTTATAAGCATATCATTTGATTGCTGATATATTTGATACTACAAATTTATATTTCTGTTATATGAAAAAGTCGTAAGAAACCTCACTGCAGCCATACTATACTTTTAAAATTCATATAAGAAAACTCGCTTTCGAGGATTCTAATACAACGTTTGTATTTTAAAAGTTTTTTTTTTATTATTATTATTTTATTATATATACATTTGTATTTTGCAATCCAATACTCAATACCAACATATTAGAAAAAATAAACTATTTACAAATTAAATCTGCCGATACTTGTATAAATGTGATTAGATCTTGAATACAAATCACAGGAGCTTACCTGCACCGCCCCGTTCGTGGAATGTCGTCGGGTAGCTGATTATAAATTTTCGCTATGTGTGCAATTTACGTGACTCACCGCTCGGAATATTTACGTCTCGTGGACCTCCATGAAAAGGATGTAATATTATCTATTCGTTTCCCATCACAATACTTCACGTTGGACAAATCGAACGCAGCGTAGGGAATCGTTATAGCCCCTTATTAATAAAACTTTCAAAGCCCGCGGCTGCAGCCTGTCATCGAGCTCTGGCTGCTGACGATAAGTTTGGGGCGTAATAACACCCACATTACCAAAACAAGAACTTATTCTAAATTTATCTTGCCCAAAATTTGTGCCTGTTTACTCGTGCAATAGCGGCCATATAATACGTTGATATAAATTAAGATAGCAGGAATTCTCCTAGATCTCATTATCTTCTTGTCTAAGGTCGTGTCACTGTTCGCCCTCTTGTTATATTAGATGTAAAAATTTACGCTTGCGTTTAATTTTTACTATATAAATTAATATGAATAACCAATTAAGACGAATTATAAAAAGAACTTAAATAACCAGAAAAGTAATCGACTTGTAACAGTTTCGTTAAGACAGTAACTTATAAGTTTATTTTGAAGTATCGTAATAGTTTTTTAATGAATGAAATTTCTAATTCTTTTGTTTTATGTTTGTATTTCTATATAAAATATACGAAAGTGGGTTAAATGAGCGCTGTAGACTGCGCGGCGGCACGAACCGGCCGAAGATTGGCCGGTAACACCAGAATCATGACCTCTTACTATGTATTTTAGCACTTACTATAATTCACTGCGACCAATACTTCGGTTCATTACTAATAACTCATAAACGCACCGCACATGTAGGTCACACAATATATAAATCGTGTCTAATCATAATAACACTGTCTTATAGGCTGAAGTTTTAGCAGCTCAGCTCAGCTTAAAATATTTATGAAGTATTATCATAAAATGCATGGGAGCCGTCATAAAATATGTTACACTAAAAAAAAGGTTTTTGTAATCAGCATTTCTTCGTGTGTTTAAGCCGACAGTTACAGCATGTCAATAAAACAATTCTAGATTATTGAAGGACAGGGGCTTTTAAGTTTTTGTCATACTTGACGATTTTGATGACACATGATGGTGATAAGTCAGTTATGCGGTTACGTGATTCATAATCCAAACGTGAAATTTTTACTTTGTTTTCCATTTAAAAGGTAGGTATTGTCTTAACTAATTTATCTTTTAAATTTGGCCGCTTTTGATAGGTCTCTTTTTCAGGTATAAGGTTTGGCATTCTTAATGAAAAAATAGGAGATTCTGAGAACTAAATAAATCCTAAATTTAAACAAGATATAAGTAACGATTACGATTAAATAGTCTTCCGTCTTTTTTAATACGTAAATACATGATTAAATAATATAGTTTATGTTTCAAAGCGAACGCATTTTTAACTCAATTAATCCCATTTATTACCTGTTACATAACATTCAATTGATCATGTTAGAAAGTGGACCATGGAAGCTTTAATAGAGTTCTAATATAACTAAACAGTTTTATCTTGCTGGAGGCATAATAATAACAGGGTGAATTATACAGCATTACTATTATGTTATTCACTTTGGTACTCCGCTTAATAACGCGATGCGGAAAGATGAATCGTTTTTTAATTTTTTTTAAGGGGAATTTTGGTTTTTGTAACTAATCAGAAATAATTTATATATAATAGACATGAATTATTTTGACAATAGTTTTGTTATGAAATATTATATATTTCCTAAAAAAAATTCGTGCTTTTATGAACTCCATATTGGAGTGCGTGTGCTACGTGAAATATAATTTGTTTTCAAGATTTATAATGGCGTATGTTTCACATCACGCCACTTGCTTTCGTGAGTGCGGACGATGCGTTGTGACAAAGTGGTGATAAATAAATGCCTAGAAAGCTCGGTTATCATGAACAAACAGTTGAATTGCAGCCAGCGTTTAGTCGTACACATGCAATTGTGTAATCACGGTACCGCATATATAAGCCGCTCTAATCTTGGGCTTAGTGTGCCTGCTGTATTTACAAATAGCGAATCTCTCAGCTACCGATTTATAATAAACGGGTTGCCAAAATTATTGAATTCCGTATACATATTTTTTTTTTAACTATCCATGGCTAAATTTAAGCCATTTAATTTTTTAAGCTGATCCGGCGATCGTTGTTCTGCCTTTGGGGGTATGAAAGGGTCGGGGTCGAGTTGAATCTCACACGTTGTTGCGTCTCGGCAAATATCACATAATTTCATTTTCAGCCAGAAATAGGAATAAGTTACGTGAAAATTTCTTACCAAAATATGCTTAAACCGTAAACAAATTTTTAAACGAGATTTTGCATTTTCCGCAATGTGTATAGTAGTTCACCTATAAAACGTAAATATTAGTCTTAGCTAGTCGTAAATAAAAGTACTGAGCATTTTGTTGTTTTTAAAATAAATCCTTAGCACTTACACTAGAAACTCGCAATTTTTAAAAATCTTGTGTGAGACAGGGGGTTGAGACAAATGTCACGAAATCTCACCCCGCCAACAAAAACCGTGATGCGACAATTTGTATATTAGATATGACTAACTACAATAATAATTAACATAGTAGCAATTCCACAAACTCGAAATTTCTGAAGGTTGGTGTCAAATAATTATTCAACGTAGTGATTGTTTCGTTTTTATATTGATAAAAGTGCGTTTTCACTACGATAAGTATGAAAAAAAAAGATTATTGAAATACACTGAACAGTGAAAGTAGAACGTCTCCATTGAATTTAGATTTCTTGAATAGGGAGATGAATAAAGTTAGACGTTTCTAGAGCATGGTCGATGAATATCTATAGGATGCATTGAATATACTGGTTCAGAATTAAAAACGAACTTTATATAGTTGACATACCCACCAAATTCAATGTGAGTTTTTAAATTATAATTTGTAAATTGTGTATTAGTAACACCACTTCTCCCGGTATCCCAAAAAATGTTGCAATTTATTTGAAGAACCATACGAACAATATTGTTGTAAATAATATTGGACAATATTTATGTTGAGATCAATAATGTTTCGCCTTGAGGATTCTTGTTTAACAGGTATTTCACTGCGACTACGCGACTAACATTAACCTGCTCTTAATTTAATTGAATACAGATGCTCCCTTGCGAACACAGTGCCGCGAATTTAGGCGCTATTTATCATAATACGGTCATGATCTCACTGTTTACTTTATTACTAACAAAAATGTAAACCGAGAAAGGAGTCTGAATCATATACTTCACTTACGGAGGCTCGTGGAAGCCGTGTCAAAGGGGTCAACGCGAGCCAGGTTCAATGGCTGGAATTATGGTGTCGTTAATGTCCTGTGTTCGTAAAATGCCTCTTTAAACATATTCCTAATAAGATAACACCAAAGTTTACAATGGCCTCAAAAACGTTGAAATACTCGCGTGCGGTACATGACTAGCTTTCTTTGCTCTTTGAATGCATTGTTCGTATATTTAATTCCATTGAACGAACATGCATTCTTTCGAGAATCACCTGGCTTAAAATTTTAACAACGTATTAATGGCTTTGGTTTGTTTTAATTTGTTTTACATTTTTAATGCGCATGTAGTTGCTGATTTACGGTTTGCTGTATGAGAATTCATAGAAATTGTAAGACGTACCTCGATAAGCTATACATAATAATATAACGAGTGCTCGCAAACCGGCTCCGTGGCGACATTATCTTAATTTCAACATTTGCATTTTGCATGATGATGACTGTGTCTGATCATTACAATACATGGCTATCCTTCTCATTTCAGTCGAAGTATTTAATCGTTTTCACTTCAAACAAAAATTGCAAATAAATAAACGTTATCTCAATGATATATGTTTTATTCCAAAACATAAGTGGATATGTAAGTGAAAATGAGGTTTTACGATCTGTTAAATGTTGGCGTTGAATATTTTAATAATATTAGCACACAGTCCATTATTGACTCCCTAATTTAGGCATAGCTCTTCTAACCAAATAATCATGTAACTGTAATATTGACGGATAAATTTAACTGTAATATAATTTACCCATAATGTACAGTTAAGCATCTCGATATTTAATATATTTTATGTAAACAGAAAGGAAATCTTTTAAGAATGTTGTTGGCGATCGATGGCTTGTCAAGGATTTTGTTAATATTCACATTAACCGTACACCTCGGCCGTGTGATTCATTTCCATAAATAATCTCGTATTATACATACCTTTAATACTTTTCTGGTAAGGTATACATGATTCAATAGGTGTATATATATGTGTTCTGGTACTTTCTCTTGCTTCACTATTGATACCTATGTACAGTGTATGGAGGTTAAGATAACAATGTTGCTTATTTAAACAAATATTGGGCTGAGTATCCACCGTATCGTGTAATTTAAGTGATTTTACTATTTCGTATAAAATTTTTGAAACGCTGCAAAGTTTACAAACATCGTTATGTCCTTGGTTTGGTCTTAATAAGAATAAAGTTAAGGATAATTTAAGTTTTTACGAATCTTGATTCGATTTAAACATATTTTCATAAATTATTATTTGTTTTTATTGTAATTTAAAATATGATTTTATATCATATTATAATAGTTGATATTGAAATTACTATATATAAAATGCAATATAAACATGGAATATTGTAATTAATTAGAAATATGGGTGTTTCATGGTTGCTGTTATGTATAATGAAATGGCAACAGCGGCTCATCTCTGCTTCAAGTTGTTTGAATAAATCTCTCAGCTTGTATTTGTCAATCGTACATCCACAGTGATTACACCACGCCATTCAATATATCTATCTTAATTAAAATGAATCTCTTAACGTTTGTAGGGACGTAATGGTACATTAATAAATATGTATATTTATACTATTTTGTTTATGCTCCATGTACAGAATACAGTTAAATACTGTTTTAACAAAAATATCATCGCGTAAAAAACGTGTAACCCTATAAATAAAATATTTTATATGAAATCTGTAGTACTCTATATCTGATTTTATTTCCGATGTTTGTTAGATAAATTTATCAATATCAAGTTTGTAAGGATGTGTGTGTGTTTGTTGCTCTTTCACGCAAAATCTACTGAACCGATTGCAATGAAATTTGGTACGTAGACAGCTGGAAAACTGGAATAACATATAGGTAACTTTTTATCCCGATATTCCTACGGGATACGGACTTGACGGCGGGTGAAACCGCGGGGCGCAGCTAGTATGTTTATATAAGAAAGTCTTGTTATTTGCACCAGTATTAAATCAAGAGCGGTATAAATTGGGCGGGTGTTTTAATGACTTGTATTGTTGGATTTGTTTACGCTTGATTTAAAACACAAGAATAACATTTAAAAACGATGTGTGTATGCGAATAGTTAGGATCCTATATAAACTTTTTACTTCTTTGTTACATTAAGAATATTTATCTTTCCAGTACTTAAAATTATATATCTATTGAATCATTTCTTTTTTACAATAAATATGCTTTTTTATCGGAATCCTTATAAAAAATTATGTTTATTACGTTAGATACGTGTTCTCGGTTCTTAGCAAACACTGTAGACATATCAGTAACATTTCGAGATATATCTACGTTTAATAAAAATACGAATCGTGTATGGTATTTGTTTTAATGCTGTTGTGTGGAAATAATATTTGAGTTTCGGAAGACGTGTCGGGAGCGGTGTTTGTGATGGACAAATAGAACGCACTTGTGACACGCGGGAGCCACCTCTTGTTGCATGTTTGCCTACCCTGATATGCATACCACCCAACTACCCAAATTAATAACAACCCCCCGGAGAATGTTCCAAGTGTCTGCGCTATGTTTACGCTAATTATGTTTTGTAACGATGCACCTATAATTTAATAAAGGCTTCGGTTTTTGTGGTTTACGTAATTGATCTGTATCACGGACTGGTATACTCGTAAAGTTAAAAAATGCTACATATTCTTTCTATATGAAACTCGTATATTTATAAGACACAATATCTGCAATAGTTTTTTTCGATTGATGATTCAAATTGTGCTGGAATAGCATGTAAAGAAATTGGTTCATCTTCAGACTCTATTTTCCGAGAGCGTAACTCATTTGAAGTTATTCGCAGTAAGACATGTTGAATGTACCGTGCGAGAACAGTACTCGACTGTGTTCCATTACGGCTAAGCATTTGATATGGAACTTAGATCGTTTATGGGAAGTGAGGCTTATTCCCGGGCCAGCTTCGAGATGTAATTGATTATGGCCGCTTGCCCACAGGCTGCGGAGATTAATTCCGAGAACAATGTGTATAATTCGAATTGAAATTGCGTATTGCAATTGAAACGGGAAAATATTTGAATTGGTTGCGATGTCAACATGCGTGAGATGTCGTGTGAATACTAAATTACTCAACAGACTTTCAAGGGCACTGCTGCAGTTTCGTTTTCTTCGAAAGCTCTATTGGTTTTTCTAATGACAAAACTTTGAGCGTTAAGAATTTGTTCATACGTTATAAAATTTATTGTAGATGATGTTGGCAAATTAAACTCTTATGGCGGAAGAGGTCTGATGAAAGTTTTAACGTGTGTAATCAGAAGTAGTATAACAGTAATAAAATATGAACGTTGGAAATCTGTGAGTCAGAAATCGGCACAAAGGTACACATTCAATTCTTTGTCATTTTTTGCAACATGGCACTGGTCAAATTTCCAAGAACAGGTTTCGCGAGGATGGATTCTCGAGCAGCGGAAGTGTAATTATACGAATCCCCTTATTTTAATATCAATTAGCGGTATACTCGTGTGGAGACAAAGCGAAATAATCTTTTAATATCCCAGTGTTAGAAAAAAAATATCGGTCATATCAGTCTACCCACCTTCTCTCACGCTTAGCGCTATTATGAAGCTGCGAAACGAGGTAGCCCGGTGGTAGCTATTTACGATTTATTATCCCGTAATCGCTGCACTTGGCAATTCCCGCTATAATTCTATCCGTAAATCTTGCTGTTTCTATTAACATATATTTCAATGAGGATGAATGTAAAGTGGTTGTTTTGGATTTTAGTTGTCTCGATAGTTTTTAAAGTGGATTGCATTTTACATTTTTCGTTGATATCAATATAAAATTGTATGAGTACGCACATACGGCAGGATCTCGGCTCGCTGATTAAATACGAACACTTGCATTATAGAGCATAAACTACGATCTGATTAAGATGCATTTCCTTTCTAGGTTTAAAAGCCGTATCTATAGTATAGCAAACTGATGATTACGATATCTGCTCGGGGACGCTTCGGTAGTTAAAGTTTGCAAACCGGTCAATATTATGATTTATGCTCTTACTTCGCATTTGTGTGCTTTGTGCGGTACATTAATTTATTCATTTAAAAGCTGACGGGTTATATTTAACTTTATTTATGACATCGTATGCTGGTACACTACAGGCATATATCCAAGATATAACTAGTTTAAGTTAAAAAAGTTAATTTTTAGTTTTTAATTTGAACTTGTTACTATAACAAATACGCAACTTAAACTTGTTAAAACAAATTTAGTAAGTGAGGTTGTTATATAGTTTTTAAGGTTCTATATCCATAGATAACATGAAAATCTAATATGTTTATTTCAGTTCAGTTGTGTTCTGTTGCCTTCTTAAAAAATGAAGTTAACGCTCAACAATTTTAAATATAATTGCTATAGCTGATTGCAAGGTACCAAAAGGTAAATAAGTTTGTTTCTACTCTACGTAATAATGAAAATTAAATTGAAGAATATAATTAAAAAGTAAAGGGCTGTGTATTAACGATTTAAAATTGCATTAACATCTTATTATGTTATACAATAAATATTGTTGAGGTGGTAAATCTCTAATTTGGAACTCAATTAAATTTTATAATTTTTAAGACATTCCATAATCTATTATGAAAAAATTACAGATAAATTAAATTAGTTATTTTTAAAAGTCGTGAGTTTGTTGCAGATAAGAATAATTAAAACGTTTTTCAAGCATTTAATTCTAATCTACAATGATATTAACAGCTCTTATTACGGATTCAAAAGTGCATTACATTGTGCTATTATTACAACCATAAAACGAACGTTTAACATCTGTATGATAATAATATGTACCTATAAATATATTGTGTGGCGCCATTTTTTCCTCCTATTAACATATAAATGACTCATTATAATCCATTTAGTGTATTCTAATTGTATTACAAAACGTCATAATTATTCTAATAAGACACCGACAATAGTATTTTGTAGTACTTATAAGATAGGAAATATATTAAAATCGATATTATCTTCAACTTTTGATTATGCGTACGTTTGCGTAGATATATTAAAGAGGTTGCTAAGGATATCGCGTTATCAAAACATGCGGTCTTCTGATAAGGTGATTATAATGAAACAATACCAACCTAGGGTTTGTTTGCGGGCTGCGTACACGGAGCTTCGCCTGGTCTACAAAGCAGTCACTGTCACAAACACACACAACAATATTTTTCACAATATTGAGATCGCGAACATCGCGCGTGGAATCGCAGTTTGCGTATGGTCGCGCGACAGGTGCGGCCGTCGCAGCATCCACGACGAGTGTGCTTGTCGCGCCGAGCCGGCTGACCACGCCCCGTGCGTACGCGCACCTCCCCGCCGCGGAGCTGAAGCCTTCCTCAATAACATTTTCAGCGGTTTCCCATGTCTATTTTATGAGCTTTCACTAGTTAACTGTCGTGGAAAGCATGTGAATTTGAGAATACGAGCTGTTTTATGCATTGACTACTAAATAGAAAATTGAAATCTATTTGTTCTCGTATACGGCTAGTTGGTCGTAGTTAGGTACACTTATCTTTATCGCAACCATGTATGGTAATTAATAGATCAATAACGTCGACGGCGTCCATTGATATTGTTAATTACTGAACCCTCCAGAACACAAGCACAAGTAGCATTCATAAAAGCGAGACTGTCACGCTGAAATTGAATGTGAACAGCGTGAGAAAGCCGTCCATAAATCGGCCTCTCCTAAATGATTCCCTTGATTAGATGCTAATTGAGAAAATATGAAATCTCTGTGCACGGTGCGGTGAAACGATGTCATATAGGTAGTACACGTACTTGAGTATTAATTTGACTCTCGTCACGCTTGCGTCATGGCCCCTGTTGTAAATTATAAGTATTCAAATGAACATCGATCATCTCAATCAATATTAGTTCTGTTGCTACTTTCAGTTACATAAAACTTTCTCGGTTAGATTGGAAGTGCGTAAGACTCGAGATTTCGCGATCATCAAAAGTCGAAGTGAATTTCCCAGCGCACCTGCGCGGATGATTTACGCCCGCTGCGTTCTTGTGCGTAATTAGCGACAAACTGGGGGGCATTCGAAGAATTTTTCATTTTCTATAATAAATCACTTTTTATTACATACGGGATAAATAATGGCTGTATCGTTTTATTTTAGCATGAATTAACTCATCTCGGCACTGCGATTAATCAAAAGTAATATTAATGTTAATTTTTACCGAGATTATCGACGTTTATAACTGGATTATAATCTTGTTAGGAATAGGGTGAAGTTCATTAGGAATGTGCTAGAAAATTCCAATTACATAAGATACGGTTCTCAATGTATATAAAGTGAGTTAGTTATCTTTGCCAGCAGCGATTTTCGTCATTGTTTGTTGTTTGCGCTGATGAAAACTGATAAAACGTTGTTATGTTACAATGGTTACAATTTTTAATAGTCCAAGAAAATGGGTAGGGTAAATGCGAATTTGAGATTAAAACTTGAATTTTTGATATAATTTACTTTGAGGAATCTAAAAACGAACTGTGCAAGTTTTTTTTAAATTCACCCCCGAGAAGGGGTGAAAAAAAATAAATAAAGTCGTTTTTTTGAAATTTTGGCGAAACTGTAAGTGTTAGAAAAAAAAGTTTTAAATAAAATTTGTAGAGCGTAAAATTTTACACAAAAATGCTTCTATGACTTTTTTCCTAAAATTGAAATTAACTGAGATAGGGTAGTTAGAAGCTAGGGGATGATAACTGCAACTTAAAAAAAATCATAACTTATTGAAAAATTGATAAAACTCATATATTTTTTTAATTAAATTACTTATATAATTATAAACTTTGATCCTAGAGAAAAAAAAAATTTTCAATTGTTTGTAACAAAATTATAACAATTTGAAATTTTTATTTTCAAATTAAATCAAGTCAAACCGACAAAAAAAAAATATATGTATATATATATATAAATATATATTTTTTTTCAATACATTAGTATTTTAAAAAAATTAACCATACGCATTGAAATTTAATTTTTACTTTTACCTTTTATTTTCAAGCAGGTATAAAATAATTTACCTGGTGAAAGA
>NC_052114.1:3418030-3437821 GCF_012273895.1 Zerene cesonia
AAATGATTCCCTTGATTAGATGCTAATTGAGAAAATATGAAATCTCTGTGCACGGTTCGGTGAAACGATGTCATATAGGTAGTACACGTACTTGAGTATTAATTTGACTCTCGTCACGCTTGCGTCATGGCCCCTGTTGTAAATTATAAGTATTCAAATGAACATCGATCATCTCAATCAATATTAGTTCTGTTGCTACTTTCAGTTACATAAAACTTTCTCGGTTAGATTGGAAGTGCGTAAGACTCGAGATTTCGCGATCATCAAAAGTCGAAGTGAATTTCCCAGCGCACCTGCGCGGATGATTTACGCCCGCTGCGTTCTTGTGCGTAATTAGCGACAAACTGGGGGGCATTCGAAGAATTTTTCATTTTCTATAATAAATCACTTTTTATTACATACGGGATAAATAATGGCTGTATCGTATTATTTTAGCATGAATTAACTCATCTCGGCACTGTGATTAATCAAAAGTAATATTAATGTTAATTTTTACCGAGATTATCGACGTTTATAACTGGATTATAATCTTGTTAGGAATAGGGTGAAGTTCATTAGGAATGTGCTAGAAAATTACATAAGATACGGTTCTCAATGTATATAAAGTGAGTTAGTTATCTTTGCCAGCAGCGATTTTCGTCATTGTTTGTTGTTTGCGCTGATGAAAACTGATAAAACGTTGTTATGTTACAATGGTTACAATTTTTAAAGATAGTCGTGATATTAGTTCATAATTTATGGTTATTAAAACAAACAAAATTTATTTTAAATCTCAACAGAAACGATATTTCTTACTAAATAAAAATGTATTTTTAGCATTAATAACTTTTTTGTATAAATCCTTAAATAACTTCTATACTTAAAACAAAACATAATCTATATATCTACATACCTTGAATATCTTCTATAGAACTACTACTAAGGCCATAGAATAGCTTAAAAAAATCGTTTTCAGCGATCGATTCCTCGTATGTTTACTCTCGGATTGTTTCAATTCTTTATTTGTTTTATTCTCCATGTTTATCGCCTCCTTTCATGTTTAAATTTATGTTTCCCTTAAAAAAGTATAATAAGGTTAAAAGCTTCCTGCTGAAAGCTTCTCATTGAAGTATTTGACCGCAAAAATTCGGGCAGGCCGGCCGCATGGCAATTAGCAAATTACAATTTTCGATGACCGCGACGCGTGTATCGCCAACCAGCGGGACAACTGGTTTTGTGGGTTATAGCCGGGACCCGGCCACCAGTGAATGGCTTTGCTCTTTCCCGCAAAAATTAACTCAGCATCTGTCTCCTCATTATATCCCCGAGGTCATACCGTACTTGTGCACGATCGATACTCCAGTTTTACTATCGTATTAACGACGTTCGTATGAATATTTATAAATTAATATTATCAACATATAGCTTCCATTAATTCTTTCATGTTTAATTAAAACGATATGTTGGACGTTATTTAAATCGGTAAACGTTTGAACTTCTATCATTTATTTATCTTATGCACAGTAGCTAAACAGGGTGTGGCGTAATGTATGGTTAATATGGTAAATGCAAGTAGAACGTTGTGGCTATTTAGAGGAATACTTCGCCAAAAACATAATTTCTTTCCTTCACTTCATTTTTTTTTAATTTTCTAAAATGTTGTATATCTAGAGAACTAAGGGACTAATATTAATGCACTTATGAATATCCTGATCATATAAACTATTGATAATGTTTAATTAAATTGCAAATATTCTACTTATAATCTTACGTAAAAATTGAAGTTTTACAATAAATTTTGCATATTTATATACAAAAAGTTAAGAGAACTAAGTAATGAAATAAGCCATAACAAAAGGCCCCATTTATGAAACTGAAAGTTGATTTATTTCAATTTTAGCATCCGATATATAATGTCAAATGCACGCGTGCGTAACGAGCCAATTAAAAGTTTAGGGGGACTGGATATTGGCCTCTGCGAATAAGCCATAATCCAGCATGATATACGGCCTGTCTGAAGCTATTTGACGAAGAATGTCTGGCCCGTGTGAATGACCAATCTACGATAAATCAATTTATCTAAACGATCCTAGCCTTACAACTATGCTAAACTATCAAGATCAATTTTCATTTAAAATTGGGTGCTAAGAAGAGTATAGTTGTATGTTGAATGACCGACTTTGAGACTATTGTTGAAACAAAACCATCATTTAGAAAATATGTAATGTATTTTGAGTTTGATTAGTCTCTAAACCAATTTATTTGTTAAAAAAACATACCTAGAATTAAGTGCCTATTTTTCAATCATTAAAAATGTAGGTATCTTTTTATCGTACCATTTCAAAAACGTGTTCTTATCTGTGCCTTTTCACATTTTACAGGTGACATTTTAATATAATTGTGTAGGTAATACTAATTAGACATCATGGGTAATTTTTTTCTAATTCTTCTTCTAAGACAATAAATGCCATGCGTTTTTCTGAAACTAAAGAGTTCCCCGTGCGCTTCACGTTCAACCGTCGCGGTCGCGGCGTGTTGCTTGCAGTGGATCGAGGATGTTAGGTTCCACTAAAAGTAATCCTGCCATTTGTTGTATGATGTGTATGACTCAAATGAAATACATGGAGAATTTAGTTTTATCGGACTCTATCCGCGATCTAAGAAATAAGCATTTACAGTAATTTAGCGCAAATATTTTATCGAATTGCAGCAAATTGAAAGCGCTCGTTAGAGGGCCATTTGTATCAATAGACGCCAGATTAGCGATCGTATCTCTAGCGGTATCGCGACATTTCTCGTCATTTGAAATTTTGCTTTATATCGTATTCAACGAGCAATTCTAATTGCACAAAATTACGTCACTCGCAGGATAAAATGTTTTGCTCGAGCCTGGCCTTGCCCATTTATCTTGAGAAACTGTTTATTATCTATGAATAAATATCAACGGCGTTCTTTTATTGTCGTCCTACACTTATCGTTATTGTGCATTCTAATTACGTTAAGCGCATAAACAAATTACTCAATTATGCATCTAAACGTCTCAGCGCAGATCTTAATCCAGTGTTTGGCACAGATAAACTGTTTTAATTGATTTGCGAACGTTCTAGATAAATAGAAAAAAAACTCCATTGTTTTTTTTTAATAATGTCGACACGTACCTCTTTGAAAATTTTGGGGACTGTGTTACCGGTGTGGCAATATACCAAATGTACCTAAAGCGATGAATCATAACGAAAACGCAATGTTTAGACATGAAAGCATGTAAGATCGTGGTACATTTTGCAAGTTTATATGAGCTTATTTGAAATCTAACCCACTTCTCACTTTATATACGCCGTCTGTTAGTATATCATGTTTTTATGGCTGCCATAAACTGAGATGTTTCCCGATTGATATTGCACTTCAATGTAATGAATATGCATACAGCTTCGTATATCAGAGTTAGGCTTATAAATATACCGTTTTTAACCGACTCGTGTTATTATTTTTATGGAATGGAAACATTGATTTTTTTATTGAATTTGTAATAGTTTTAGGAAAATATCCTAGCTCCTTACGTTGCTAACAATATATTTTAACCTCAGTATTTGTAATTTGTATAAAAACTGTATTAATTAAGGATACTATTTGATTAAAAAACCCGTTTCATCAAAATCAAATTACAACAAATAAATAGTAAATGTCTGTTTTGTATAAGCACAGGAAGCAAACGATAAAAGAGATATGAAGACATGATGCGATTATATATTACTAGGCTGTTTAATTAATTTTTTTCAGTGATTACCACCATATCTGTTAGAAACTACACTTATTATCAATTTTTGTGATATTCGCGCGAATCAACAGGAAAGTATAAATTACAGTTTAAAGCTTGTCTATTAACATGTGTCACGACATGATCGATGCTTTTCGATAATGCTGTTATAGCGAAATTATAATATCGACATGTCTCGAGATATGACAGAATAATACGATGCAAGAGCACTACATTTCTACATTTTATTATTGTGTTTTGCAATTTTTTGCATCTCAATCTCAATATTTATAAAATCACAGAACTCAGGAATATGTTGTCTATTTCTTGTGTGTGTATCTCACTATACACACACACATATTGTCAATTAGTTATCTTTTGTTTTTACGTATTCTTTCTAGCTGAAAAGCTATCTATTTTATAATAGATGTTTAGTATTTTGATGTTTGCGAAAAGTCTTGTTTAACATTTACATTCTCAATTTAAAACGTTAAAATTCTTGAGAAGTCTAGAAAAACGACGGCTTTCTAATTGGTCCATCCGCGACGCTGCAATTACGCACTTTTTAATTATATCCATAATGCGATTTACAATTCCATTGAGCTTTTTATGACTCGCAAGTTTCATTACGCATCGTGCGGATTTATAGGAATAGGTGCATTCTTTACCTACACGGTTCGTTTAGTATTCTAAGAAGTAATCTAATTTGACACGATATTTATTGCCGGCAATTACGTGTTGCGTACTCGTTGCCCGGTGACAGTTACATTAATATTCAACAAGTATGCGACGATCCTTTCATATCCCATTATGTTAGGAGGAATGCCATAAGGTCGCCAATTTGTGGGTCTGGAAAACACGGCGACAGGAATTGCTAATGAAAATTGATAATACTTAGTATAGTATTTTGTCTGTTCGTTAAGTTTGTTGATGGTAGGTTATGGTAGACTATGGTAGATGCTTAAATGGTACCAGGCAGATTTGTGTTAATTTGTGCAACAAACTACATCTCCACAGGATTTTCCTTTGGTCACACAAAAGTGGTTTAATAAATCGTCCTATTTGACCCGCATCAATCTGCTGTGAGACCGCATCTGGTTCCGCTATTAGAGTTCTTTGTTGTCTTGTCTGCGGTTTGCGGTCAGGCCTAGAACTTCACTCTACACGAGCTTTTGCCCCCCGATGATTGTAGGCTATGAAACACTATCCGTATATGTGTTACGTGCTTTGAATAGAATGTAACTGTGTTGTTGGTGATGATTGGACAACTATCTCAATAATTATTTTAATTTGCCTCCAACAATCATAATTAAATAGGTGCCGTAATGGTTCAGGGGTTACAATTTATGCGTTACAGATTCGAGGTGTGTTTTATAAAGAATGCATAATTTATTGCTTATATACTGTAAAGACAGATGCCTGAATGTTGGTTAAAGTGATGACAACATTTGTTTTATTTACAAGCCCGTCGCGACAACGAGATCTTGAAGTGTTTTTTGCTCCGGGATCTTTTATGAAGGTCTAAGAGCTTCTTCAGAGTTAAGGTTCTATATTATATAAATTTTATAGTAGCTCTTTAAAAATATTCAATACAATCACTAAAGTACATATAATAGTTAGCTTAGTGCATTAATCAAATTATATATAAAACTTAACATTTTTCGTTGTATGACATCATTATGATACATATTAAATTTAGTATGTAATTGTCATATTTATTAAATAAAATACAGACAAATAATAATAACAATACTCATAAAACTTAACAAAGCTTTTGAAACCGCGTTATGATGCGATTTTATTATATTATCGGAGTAAGGTTCAGTGGCTTCTAAAATTACAGCTGCCCGGTAATCATATAAACCGATCATCAACAGCTAAAGGAGTAAATAGCGATTAGATTAAAAGACGTTAAAGAATAATGGCTTATCCAACGCCGCGATGGGTTGGCAATACAAGCTCAATATAGCGTACATTAAACGTTTTCGAAATTTACTACTATATTTTTCATTAGTTTATTATCCTACTAATATTATAAATGCGAAAGTTTGTAAGGATGTGTGTGTGTGTTTGTTGCTCTTACACGCAAAAACTGCTAAACCGATTGCAACGAAATTTGGTACGTAGACAGCTGGACAACTGGAATAAAATATAGGCAACTTTTTATCGCGGTATTCCTACGGTCTACGGACTTACGCGGGTGAAACCACGGGGCGCAGCTAGTATTCTAATATGTAACACTGTTTACTTTAAATAATATTTTTGAAAGCGAAGAACACTATACTTCATCGTAAATAGTTAAAGAATAGTCAGCTATAAATAACTCAAATACACAGTTTCTCCTGAGTCTATTGTGAAAACTTTCTCGAATTCGATAGGTCTATTAGGAAAATATACCAACAGTGACAATTTATAGTATGCCATAAAACGTTTTCATATTTAAATGGATGGTATATATACGCAATAATGTAATCGCTTGTTAAATTAAGCCCACGACGTTAGCGTACAAGCGCATAAGATTAGCATTTTTGTCAAAGGCATTTAAGCTACACCTGTACCGTGCCGTCACCGTACTAACTGAATTCCAATTACATAGTGTAATACGCCACACGGCTTACAAACGGATAGACGTAGGGCAAGCATTCAACGAGGTCATTACAAAGTAATAGGAATTTGGCTCGACCAGGATTAGAAATATCGTACGTGACTTCTGAATGCAGAATTGTCATAGGCGTACCTTAAATGTTCGCGTTTTCGCAGCATTACGCTCCTTTATCGATGTGTCGTTAACCATTGTGTCTGTGCCATATCCTGTGAGTTATTCGATATGATAGTCACCCCGGGTTATGTTGTCACGTTCAGTTCCGTAAGTGAGGGCGTCGGATAGGTCACGCTTGTTGATTCTGAAGACGAGCGGTGGGCTTTGAGATCCGCTGAAGCGTAGACATCCTCTATCGTTGTGTCTGTGACCGTAAACAGTGTTCCAGACGTGCTGCGTGCAAACCTGTTTCGGCGCATCATATCGGTCTGGGACATGTTCGTTGTACATTGCTCCCACGTACTACGTTCGTCGCGGAATTCATAATAATTAGTTTAATATTAAAAAAAAAAACAATAATAATTTGGATACTTTTAAAGACAGTTGTACAGTTATTTAAATCGGAACATGAATTTCGATCCTTTAACCAAAAATACCAGAATTCCTTAGTGTAGTTTAGACTCCCTTCCGATACCAATTAATTTAACGGTTTCCAAGAAATGCTACGACCCATTAAATGTGATTATTTCTTGGAATAATTTTGATATCCGTAAATTCGATCCTATTGCTATTACCTACGGCTGGCTTCATTTGATTATGGTAATTTTAAGAGCAAGCATTACAAATTTCGATTTTAGAAAAGCAGCCAGAATCATAATCTAACAGTAAGTGAACCGAGTGACCCATGCTTCTTATATAAATAGGTCTTGCATGTTCGTAAAATCTGAGCCGCCATAAATCCTATAATTATACGGTGTATTAGTCATACCAAATAAATATTTGGGCGTGCAAGACACGTTCACATTTAGCGTGTCGTGATATAAAAGAGTTATCCTTGTACCATCGATACCCTAGACTTGCATCCTATTCTTTATTTAATACGTGGGTTGACATTTTCGGGTCGCACTTTAGTCATTGATTTAGATCTGTGTTTCCGCGTTTGTTTCGCCATAAAACTTTCACAAATTTCGGCAACGATTCGTGCCTGAAACTTGAATGTAATCTAAGGTCGGTATGCAGTGGCAGGATGAAGCGGTAATTCGATACGGGATGTTAATCTGAATGCATTACTTTCGCGTATCGTCATTCGGCTGGGCATTGTATAGACACGATTCCTAGAAACCGTCGTGTCAGACCTGATGACGACGCGTGCATACTGCCAGGTGCGTTCACGATCCTAATGTCGCTCGCCTACACAAATGCATTTCACCGCCGTTATATCCCGCACTCGATATGCGAAAATAAACATTATCGTTGACACTGCAATAAGTCTAGACTAAATGTTTAGTCTTGCTGATGATTGTTAAATGGTCGAATTGCGACCAAGCCAAATGTTTTTATGTACTAGCGTAGTCAATTCAATCATTGGAATGAGATGTTTTACCACGGTAAAAAATTAGCTTTATGTCACTCCTTAGCCTCATATATTAACATAGCTCCGTTGCGACCTGAAAGAAAGAAAAAAATCACACAACACATTTCTAGTATTAGTTAGGATTTACGATATAGTTTATTGTTAAAAAAAATAACAAATGCAGTTATTGTTAACTAACTTATTATTTAAGAACTAGCTTTCCGCCCGCGGCTTCGCTCGCGTAGTGCAAGGAAAAAATAGACAGGCATCGCTCCCGTTTCCGTGGAATTTCCAGGATGAAAATTATCCTATGTCCTTTTGTCGGGTCTCCAACTATCTAAATACCAAATTTCAACAAAATCGATTCAGCCGTTCTTGAGTTATAAATAGTGTAACTAACACGACTTTCTATACATATATATATATATATAGATAAATCACACTTATCCGTCAATCACGCTGAAACTACTGAACGGATTTTGGGATTTTGATGAAATTTGGTATACAGACAGGGTATGAACTGACTTAGGTGATAGGATACTTTTTATCTCGATTAAATGCTCCCTTGGGATAACTAAATCATTTGTAAATGTTCTAATTCCATGCGGGCAAAGCCGCAGGTAGAAGCTAGTAAAACATAATTTTATTGTTCAATCACGCAATACACAATATACAATAAAATTAAAACTTAGTTGAAAATTTTAATTCAAAAGTAATATTTCTGAAAGCTTAAGTAAACTTATAGTAGTTAAAAAAAATAGTCTAGTTTACTTGGACCGTTTTGTAAAAGCAAGTATCTAGTGCAGGCGGTTGCGGTTCCAGGAACTATAAAACTGACTAGACTCGAGAATTATAGTTTGTTTAAAATTACTACAAAATACAAGAGCAGTAATTTCGAGTGAGCCATCGACGTTTCCATTATGCGTCGAAATTATCGCGTAAATTACAGTCACTGGCGGGGACGTGATGTTCCGTCGGTAACAAAAGTGCAATAGTAAATTGTAATGCGGACAGCATGTGTCCGTTGGACATGATCTGAGTTTGCAACCGACTTATTCCTTTATAGGGGACTCGTACTGCAAAAGCTTACGAGTTATGATTCAGCGATAATGAAAATTGACGAATCGATTGATAGGTAAATTCAGGTTGCGTTTAAAATTCATTTTTGTGTAATTTATGTATACAGATAATTTTACTAAAGGATCGCATTGTTATTTTACGATCCAAATCAAATACATTAAATTATTACTGTAATTTTTTAAAGAGTTTATAAAACACATTTAAGGAAAGTTGACTGACATTACCACTAGAAACGACTTGATAAACGATTTGTGATACGTTTAGGACAGATTAAAGTAATTCTTTAGGATTATTTCGAGGCGGTTCCGTTAGCTTTTATAACGTATCGGACAAATGTCAAAGGAAGATAAACCAAATTAATTTTACAGTCTTCTACTTGGAACATTTCCAACGGACGAGTGATTGTCCTAGGCGTGTTTATGAATCTCGCTTGTTCGTTGATAAGGTTTTCAGTGTTCGTCATATGCTTTTCGATAACATGTAGGTTTAGTTTATCCACACCTCGTTATTGCTGTATCTTGCACCGCACGCAACGACTCTTAGAAAACGCGAACGCATACAACGCTCGCTGTTATTTCCCTCTTGTTAAATGCTCCCAGAATTGAATGCTAGATCGTGACGAATGAAAGCGTATACTGAGAAAACAATGCCGACAGCGGACTTGTCTGTTTCGGATGGGACAAGAAAAGTCGAAAGCGACATCCCGCGGTGATTTTGACCACATGCTCTGACAACCCGTTAGGCGCACGGGTGGCAATGTTTCTCAAACGCCTTACCATTGTTTGCCCTCATTACCGTATACACAAATACGAGACACTTTCAAATCGATACAATCGGTAATGAATTCATACTCAATTTTATGGTAATGTATCAATTTACTTTTTAAGAACACGTTGATGGTGTGCAGGTATAACCAGAATTGTAATGAAATACACGCGACAAGCTATTTTTTTGGCGTGGGTTTTGATACCGACGCGTCCGCTCAAATTGATACACGCCGACAATTTATTTATTCATTTATAGACGTTTATTGATGAATTTGTATGTAAAAATATGTGCGGCGCCCGTTATTTACTTTATTGAATTGCGTTTTTACGAATATATGGTCTGTACTGTGACATGACGATAATAAATAAACTAACTGTAGTTTTATGTTTTTTTTCGAATTGAGTTTATCTAAAATGTTTTTCCTAAATTTTATAATAGTAATCAAAAAAAAGTAAAGTTTTTTTTCCGCTACCAAGTGGCCTAATTTGTCTGTAAATAAATTAATTTTATTATGCAGTATTTGAAAATATTTAATTATCATTCTTCAATCATGCTTGCCTGATGTATACATAAGTTTTTAATGAAATTTTTAATTTCACATATTATTCAAACTTATATCTATAGCATTTTATGTAGGTATGCATGTTAAATAATCTTATTTTAGGATGTAAACACAATGTTGCTTCACGTGTAAAAATGGAGAACTTCAGTTTAACGGGAACAGCTTCCGTCCAAATCGTTTTAAATATTTCAGTTAAATAGAATATTACAATACTTTTTAAAACTGCTATTGTAAAGCTAAGATGTGATTAAGAGATTAATGACGATCTTATTGTAGTAGTCGAGCATGCTTCGGCACGAATTGCATTGAAGCTCGCACCGGGGAAGTACCACACCCCCACATAAAACCGGCGTGAAATAATAGCAATATCATGCTATTGTTTTTCGTACGGTGAGTGGGGGAGCCGGACCCTTACCCTTCCCAGTGCTTTCCTTCATTCCTCTCATCAATCCTTTCCTAATCCCTTCCCAATTAAAGTCAGCAATCCATTTGTAGAGGCGAAAGGTCTGCAATTGACCTTACGCCTCTCCAAATGTTCATGGGCGGTGGTAGCGCTTACCATCAGGCGACCCACCAGCTCCATTGCCGACCATGACATAAAAAAGGTAAGTATGAACACACCCTAGTGTTCGTGAGTGGGAGCATCTCATAAGCCTTAAAATACCGTAAGAAATTATACAGTCCGTGTTCTTTCTTCAAAGGAATAATGCTTAGAAAAGATGCAAGTTATTAACCTTTACTCCGTTTACATTATTCTTGAACAGTTAGCGCGGTGAGGTGTTTGCATACCGAGTGACAATGAGTGAAAAGGCGAAGGACAATCGTGCCTCCGCAGCTCGCATGCAAATGTGATGAGGCATGCTCTAGCTAGAAGTATGAACAATGTAGTGTGCGGCCGAGACGATTAAACAACCACCGCATAACTCGTACGCTTCAAGCCTATCTTTCTTATAAACACTTAGATCTATGAACTTTCTTCTTGTTTGTATGGACAAGTCCTTGTTCCAGTTCTATGTCTAATTTCGAATTTGAAATAAATTGGCTAAACAAACTTTGCTATCTGTATGCAGTTGAGCATGAGAACAAATAAACAAGCTGTATATATTTAAAAAGGCATTACGTCACGTTTAAGACTGTTAAAGATATTTTATATGTTTAAAATCTTCTAAATGGTAGTATAAACAGCATCTGTAATGCTTATTATGTGTACGGCGATGTTATCAAATCTTATAAAATCCATTAAATGTTCATATACACTGTATATTTTGATAGCGTAATTACATAAATCAATTATGATTGCATTAGACAACACGACATGTGTGGTCTCATTAAAAATGTACGGACGAGTCCAGAAACGGAGTAGCCACTAAAATGTGACACCTTACGTGTTATTCAAATTAGCTTCAAATTTCAACTCGCATCCCGAAAGTGTCGACACAGAAGAAAGGTGATTTATTGTTATTTCTTGGATGAAATTGTATCTTGTTCCGGCGCGTTCAGAGCGGCACGTGCGGTGGATATTCAAATCGTTTAAACCGCGGGAATCAATCTTCCCGCTTGCGACGTTATCTGCAATCAGAGCCCACATGGAATAACGAGGAGACTATTCTACGATCACTCAGCATGTCGTGATCCCGAGTGAAATATATGCAATTAATCGTTATTTAATTAGACGATACTCGTATGCGTTCGGACCACGTGATTGGCGATGTCTCGGTTAATCGCTTTGGGCCATTCTCTATTGTTGTCGTAATGAATCTTGTTCATTGTCTTGTAATGTAACTGTTCATTTGAAAAGTTCTTATAGGACAGGAAACGAGAGCAAAGATATTCGTAGCAGGTTTTTTGTTGTATGGAGCAAAGCAAAGTCACACTTTTACCAAGGTCACGCATTGAACATTTTCGATGTAAAGCAATTAATTAGTGACATCTAGCTTTAAGGATAATTGTTTTACATTTACCGCGAATTAATTTGAATATATCAATATTCATATTTATTCTTAACTGGATACGTAGGTTTTTAATCCTTCAGTATATACGTACGTTTTAATAAAAATAGTTTTGAAAAGACTCGCTGGTGCGATTTTAAATTATTTTTTACGCCTAACGCGGTTTGAATATCATATTTATTAGCATATAACTTATGCAATTGTCTTTATTTAACAACAAACGATGCTACAACTTCAGAGCGCTATTATGATATTCACAGTCGTTCGTCAAAATACACACCCACGTCAATATTCAGACGATAATGATCTTGAAATTCACGTAGGCTGTGTTTATTAGTTAATAGGTCTGTCTGTATTGTAGACCGCTCTGTCTTGGCTGCACTAATGAAAGTTTATATGGTGTAAAATTACCCATTCATCACTGATTCTCGTTTTTATACATTGTGTGTATTTTGAACGAAAATATAGAATAACCATTAACATAATTCAATTTATTTATACCAATGATATTATCTGTAAACAACTTTTCGACCAGCTCCCGTGGTTATTACGTGGTCCAATAAAATAAATAATCTAGATCGGTCGAAGAACAGAAGGCAAATGAACTACTTGCTTGCATAGTTTATTCACCCATCAAACATAAATTCATCTTTTCTACACTCCACCGAGGGAATTTGAAACAAAATTTTCAGTTATACGCTAAAACTAAATAAGAATAGATTTCTTCAAAAACTTTGATAAGCCAGATGATCTGAAGAAAATTGAGACTGAAGTCCCATAACTTATTCAAATAATACGTAGTAACGAAGTACTCGCAAATCTTAACAAGATGTCAATAAACAGCGAGCATATTCACATGATGCAGTCGTTCAAAAGCTTATGTAATGTTGCGTAACATCGGGTTATTTCAACGACTACGCATCTCTTGTAGTTCGTATTGACAATTGTTATTTTTAAAGTTTCACTTTTCTTCCCATTCCGTTCGTCTATACTCGTTGATAAGTTCCATTGTTGGTGAACTTTCTTAAAAGCTACAAAGCACGTCATTAATATGTATCTACCTATATTTGGATTATAATATTTCCTTTCAGAATATTGTCATAATAATAACACAGTTATAGTTAAAAACGTTTGTAAATGTAGCAGCGATGTTTCTAAATAAAAGTTTGTAGGCAGTTTTAAAAATATGTTAAATTAGCATTTAATTGGAATGAGCAGTATGTATATTTTGATATAACATAGATGGTTACAACACGCAACATCCATTAATTGAATCCCTATTTGCCTACAAGTGAAACCAAGTTAGGTAATTTGTTACTCAATCGTATCTTTGTAATGATTAAAATGCCCTGGATTTAAGTCAATCCGTTAGTGTTTGATGCTTCGAATGGCTTCCGAGTTGAGAAATAAAAGAATATTGCAATATTCGTTTGTATCGAAAGCTCTCTATATTTATTGTGTAAGTTTAACATCAACCTGTAGTCCCATAATTGATAATGTACGTTTTTGGTATAAAAATAATAATATTCAGTATAAGGATATGTTCTTGACCCCTATTTTAATAGAGTCACGATTATAAGCGATGTTGAAATAAAATATTCGTATACCTTATCCGGTTTATGATCGATAAATCGTCACCAAAGTTTTCGAATTGTGGTGGTCTGTTAAATATCCATAAATCTAACATTTGAAAAACCATTTTGCCAATTGTCAATTTATAAATGTTTACCCGCAGGGTTATCACTTGTCTCATCTTTAATATATCACACCCACTTTATGAACAATAAATTGTTTAAAAGGAAATATATTCTATCCGTTTGGAGGACGCTGTGTCAGCATTTATTTCTATGGGGGTACAGCCAAGAGGGTTGTCAGCGCTCTGTGTTATACTTACTAATAACTTGCAATATGTTTATTAAGTTAAGCTTTTCTTTGTTTGTTTGAACGCACTAATGTCGGGAACTATTTGGCAATTTCGAAAATTCCTTCACCGTTCTATAGAGTATATATTTACTTCGGGCGAACCCAGAGTGGAAGGTTAGTAAAAAGCGATATCAGTGAAATGACGCAAACAAACTAATACGTATTTACACAGGTGTTAATAAAATAACAAATTTAGTTACACACCCACCTATATAATGAATGACCCACACCTATATACCTTTAAGACTTTTAAATGTATGCAAGCGCCATGATTTATTTATCGCAACAATGACCGTATCTCTCAATCTACGTTTATGGTTTCATCCCATTGTACTCTGATATGCCATTGCAGTTAACACTACATTTACTGTGAATTACAATAAGAATCAAGTTTCGTTTTTTTTTTTCAGGCAGAGCTTGTGGATATGAGGGCAGATTTAGTGCAGGCCCGCGCAGGCTCAGCTGGTAATCTCTATTCTACTTTGTAAATAGCTATTAATCTAGTGGCTCGTGTGTCTATTATCTGATCAGATTGCATCGCTACTCAATAATTGGAACAAATAACTGATCCTAAATGCGAGATTAGTTTGTGGTTACGGTTTTTCGCTTTACTTATTACATTAGTGTATAATGAAGTGTATTTGTTAGCGTGCTTTTGGAAAGTGTACGAAATGGTTTGGCCTTTTAAGTTTAGATTCGTTGTCGTTTATTGCTCTCAATGCTGCCAAAGCTTTATGTAATTACATGTGTGTTATTATTTTATTACTACTCTGACCTAGATATAAGCAATTTCGCGGTATAATCAAAGCAAATTAGTCGAATACTCGTGATTTATTTCGCAATGAAATTAGTACAGTTGAAAATGTCTTGATTACAAGCTAAAACTTTATATATAAAAAAAATCTTGTTTCACTTGGCTTCGTTAAAATTATACTCATTATTATATCGGTTATATTATGCTATAATAAATATGTGACATAAAATAACAGATGCAAAGATTTAATCGGTAGATCTTTTTATAATAATTATTTCAATAAAATTTATAGAAGGCGTCATTGTAGTAGAAATTTTGCATTACAAACACATATAAAAGTTTGCTTGTACTGTTTTATCCTACACTAAATGATCATCAGAAGTACATGCAATTTTAATTTTAGTTTTACGACATAAGGGGCAATAACGTATTCCAAAGTTCGTGATAAATACCTGCATGTTTTCCCAAATATTACATTCATGTCTATGGAGATAAAAACAATAGCTACAGTACTCGCCAAACTATATGGCCGCTCCGAACCTAGACGCATTACTCTGCGCAGAACACGCAATCAGGTATCAGCGGGTTGTGGAGGCGATATGCAGAGTGGCCATAGAGATTGACGAGTACTGTACTATAATATACAAATTCATTTATATATTAGATATATTTTTTATAATTTTCATCTAGGAGGTTGTCAAGAGAGCGGCGACATGGCGGGCAACGTGCCGGAAGCGGCGCGGGCGCGGGCGGAGGCCGCTCAGCTTGCGCGAGAGAACGCCACCCTTAGAGAGACTGTACTCGCCTTACACTCTGAACTCTTTGGTGCTAGGTTAGCTTATTTATTATGCTTTATGGAAATGCACAATATCACGATATTTTCATTATGTAAACGTTATAAATGGATACAAATGAGGCTGTTTAAATGTTAGCTGTTTACGTATATAATTTGTCAAGTGAATGTCCATCAATGTATTCAGGAGAACCTCTGTTGTTTTCGGTAACGTCGGTTAAATTAGACACCAAAATGATACTATATTGAGTGTGCGAGTGATCAGTTGTATATAAATAAATAAATAAATGAATAAATAAATAAATGAATAAATAAATAAATAAATAATATGGTTTTCAGATTAGCTACGAAATACTTAGATAAAGAACTGGCTGGTCGGATTCAGCAGTTGCAGCTGCTGGGCAGCGATATGCGCGCTGAGCTTCGGGACTCACTTTGGGCACAGGTAGCTACAAATATTTGATAGAAATCTCTCTTAGATACTTTGTACCATTGCCTTCTTTCTTGTTCTTTTCTAGTAGTGATTATTTGTGAACACAGCACAGTTGACAATAATCTACTGGAACAAATTAATGTTTCATCTATGTGTGCGTATATAGTGATAAGTGAAGTGTATCTATGTAAATTGTAAAGCACGTACGCGTGTGTGTGTGGTGTTCGAGGTGGAGGCGGAGATCCTGCTGCAGCGGCACAAGACGCTGGTGCGCGTGTGCCGCGGCACGTCCCCGCGGCCGGCGCGGCCCGCGTCCCCGCAGCGCGCGCGCCCGCGCACCGTGCGCGTGCGCCGCTCGCCGCACCTCGGCCTCGGCATCTCCGTCACGGTGCGTATTATTAACAGCTTTTATATTATATTACTAGCTTTTTGCCCCGGCTTCGCCCGTGGTACATATATAGCCTATGGCCTTCCTCAATATGTGGGCTATCTAACACTGAAATAATATTTCAAATCGGATCAGCAGTTCCTGAGATTAGCACGTTCAAACCAACAAACAAACAAACAAACTCTTCAACTTTATAATATTAAAGTATAGATTCGCCATTAGATCTACAAGAAAAATTAAAAGAATTTTTCTCTTCTGTAACATAAAATTTCACGTGTAAATTTAGTGTAAACACTAGTTTAGTGTTTTACTCGAAATGTAAGAATTAAGAACCGATGGCTTGATAACTTTATAAAAAAAAATCCGTTCAAACTTTTCGTTCAAATGTTTTTATATTTGAGATTACATATTTCGATGGGGTTTTGAAATAAATAAAAAAACATTTCTCTATGATCTCATATGCGCATTTGTAGACAAAGAAAAACGTCAAAAATGTTTTGAAATTTTCGGAAACAAGATACAACTGTAGGCCGCCCGACCTGTCATCGTTTTACTAAAACAATATCACTGAAACACCGCTTTCCAAGTGGACTCGAAAATAGAAATAAAATTGAGGACAATGCTATTTTATATTATCTTTGTAAATGACAAATACACACATTGTGTGAATTTTTCATGACCCTATGACATCTTCTTCGGCTATTTCAATACACAATTAAAGTAAAGAAATTGACGCCCCGATAATATTATTGTGGTATTTCACTTCATTATCTATCCTACTTTCATTAAATACTACCATAAAATGTACTCAAACTTACAATTTCAATATAACATGAACAAATTATATTATCTCACAGGGTGGTCGTGAACACGGTGTGCCGATCCTCATATCGGAGCTGGAAGCGGGTGGGCCGGCCGCGCTCACCGGCCAGTTGTATGTCGGCGACGCTATACTCGCCATCAACGACGTTGACCTCACGCAGGTGTGCTAAGAACCTGATTATGGTCCTTCGAGACGAAATGACGTCAAATAATTTCTTCATTAACAATTCTTAATTAACATTTCGTTATACGGATATCTGGACTGTACATATAATTAAGCCCCTGTAGGGATTAAATTTCATGGCAATTTGATTCATTAAAACATGCATGATTATGATAGTCGTTAAAAAGTTATGGTGTTTTGTTAAAATTAAATAATTTCGTTCATATTAATTAAAGGCATGTCACAAAGAGGCTGTCCAAGCGTTGCAGAGTGTGAAAGGCGATTGCGCACTGTGCGTGCAGTACATCGCCACTGACGACGACGACAGACTCTCTGAAGACAATTACAGGTACCAATCTGATTTTGTTTCATTGAGTGTATGTTTTACATTTGCTTACTTTTAAGTAATTTTGCATGTATATAATACAATACATACAACAAAAAAGACGTAATAAGACAAATTATTTTTAAAATCTGCGTATCGACAATTGAAATTGAACTCCTTGATTGTTACTCCATAATCACGAAGTTAATATTTTTTAACCATTTGATACATAATTATTCATATAAAAATGTTTTTATATCGAGTACTTTTCTAAATATGCATATAATTTATTTAATTTAATGTAATATTGCAGGTTTCCGCTGTATCCCGATGATGGCGAGGATTATTGTGAGGAGAGAGACGGGTCGGGCGTCACCCCCACCGCGCCCAGAACTCCGGAGTATAACAACCGGTGAGATTTATTGAGAGGTTGAATTCACCCAATAAAGTTGATTCAATAAGCATCATTTATTGTTTATGATTATTTAGTAATACCAGCCTGCTTTATGCGACGATTGTTTCCGCTAATTCGATTAAGCAGATTAAAAGATAAAGAGAAATAAATAAAAAATAAAACACAAATCAAATTGTAAACTATGAGCTTCATATAAAGTTATCAGGAGAATATATAACACACTAGTACAATTAGTAGTTTGTCTATAAGGTTATAATTTAAAATGTAGCCTTTCCATTTTTAAATCTGATTCTCTCTCCTTGCTTAAATTCATCTGACGTTTCGACGTAAAATTTAATTAAACACAGTAAATATTTTACAAGAATAAACTATAAATAGTAATCACAAATGCATTATTTTTTCAGATGCGATTCAGAGGATCGTTCGTGCAGCGAGAGCGAGTCCCGCTACGACGTGTTCCACAAGCGCGCATCCCCCCGCCCCGCCCTCCCCCCCGCCAACTACACCTACCCCCCACACCCCACACACCCCCAACACCTCCCACACCCTCCACACCCCGCACCATACCCGGACTACAATAATATCAACAACAATTTGAATATATTGGACATGGATGACGATTCGATCAAGATTGAAGCCAGATTGGAGGTGAGTTTATTTGTTAAGTAGTCACATTACATCAGTTTGTTTGGATATACGTAATAATTTATCCTGTCTGTAGTATTTTCTTAATAATTTTTGTACCTAAGTCTATCTAATCTCTAGCGTTATATAGCGTGGTAACATAGCTATTCAATTATATCTGGATGTTCTAATAACGTTATGATTATGCGATCCGTACCTTCTCTAGTATCTTCTTGGTACTCTAGTATCTTCTTGGTACCTGCCACCTGCACCGTTTCAGATGGTGAAGCTAGACGAAGCGGAGGTGGATAATGCCGGCGGGTACCCGTCCCCCGCACGTGCCCCCGTGGCACCAACACTAAGTGTTCCTGCGCCAAGTGCGGGTACACTTCCAAGTGTCCCCATTCCAACCGTCCCCGTACCGATAGTCCCCGCTCCCGTGGTCCCCGCGTCGCCGCGGCAGAACTCGTCGCCTCGTTCAACGCCCGTGCATCTGGCAAGAACTACGCTGAAAAAGAAGCGGAAAGCGCAAGTAAGTTAGACTTTAAATTGCAAGGGTCCTGAGGGTCGTATATAACATGCAAGTGGTCTATAATAATTAGCACGTAAATAAGTATATCATATAAAAGGTGTAAGCGATAAGGCATAGTCTATTGCAAATGGAGAAAACAAAATATTCTAAATCATATCGATACAATTATCTAAATGAAGTGATACTGTGTAAATGGATACACTAAATAAATATTATAAATGATATCTTTTCGTTTGATAAAACCTGTGTTGGAAGATGAAGATACGATCCGATCAGATACGAACACAAGGAAGGGAACATATTATTTTCACATATTATTTCATCGACAATCTCGATTTATTCAGGACTGGCGCACGCGCGGCGCGTACAGTGCGGTCTCGATCGACGGCGTGTCGTCGGACGAGCCGGCGGGCGG
>NC_052114.1:3438821-3442827 GCF_012273895.1 Zerene cesonia
GCCGGTCCCGCCGGTACCGCGGGTCCCGCGGGGCGGGGCGCCGGCGGCGAGGGCGCGCGGCCGCTCGCACGCGACTGGCGCTCGCGCGGCGCCTACGCGGCGCTGCAGCACGCGCCCTCGTCCGATGACGACGCGCTCGATGGCGTTAGGAAAGGTGAGTCACGGTTACACGTATATACCGTACAAAAATCTTAGGATATTGGGTAGTAATCAAATGTTTAATAATGGCTCGTACTTAATTGACTACTACCGCTGGGTAGGATGGGGGGGGGATACATAAAATTAAAATCAGGCTTATGTAGCTTTCTGCTGTTGAGAACCCTGGTTAGAGTAGATACGCAGCTTGTATAGGTATCTTCAAGGAAAAATATATAAAATATCCCAACCCTAGCACTTACAATTCAGAATGCAAAGGATATATGTATAGCGTATGATTAATTTTTGATTTTATGAAGAATATCATTAACATTCTTTATAAATTTCAAAAATTCATCACCATTTAAAAATCTCAATGAGAACTTTTATTATTTGTTGCACAGATGAAGTTGTTAAGAACGGATCAGTAACATCGAAAATCCAGGCACCGGCTGAAAAAGAAACTATTATATCTTTAACACCGACGTCAACCGTGGTGGTGTCAGAAAAAGCTGTGCCGCCAGCAATAAACTCGGTGACTTCGACGTCAGCCACGATGTTGACGTCAGCTGCAATGTTGACGTCAGCTGCAATGTCGACGTCGGTCGTAATTTCGACACCCTCGACGTTGTCAGTAGCGACAACAGCGTCGGTTACGGCACCGACGTTGATTGTGACGTCGTCAGCGGATTTGTCGACCACAGCGGTACAGACTACGACAATACGACGTCAGACGGCGGTAGCTTCTCCCTTGAGCGTCGATTGGAAATCGAACAAGATGAACGGTGATACCAAGTCGAGGAAGGAAATGAAAAACTTTAGGTAATTTTGATTTTAATTAATTGTTTTTAAAGTTCCGAATCCTAATAACTTTTTTACTAATTAACATACTCGTTTATTAAACTTGAACGGAGTGTACGAATTCTCTAAGGTTAACATTTTGTGGCAAATCTGTTTTAGGCAAAAACGTAGTTTCTAGAGCTATAACAATTTGCTGTGTACCTATCGTATCATTCAATATTTTTTATATACTTATAAAGCCATGTATCATTCACAAAACAAACATGAAATAACCACCTTTTTATTCATATCAACATCTAACTGTTTATATCGTGTAATTGAATATCAATATATTGGACTTTATTATTTTCTTCTAATTAAGAAGAATTAATGCATAGATATAAAAGAATAGGATCGATTCAGCGCCATTTTGGGACGTCATAATTGTTAATTGAAAGAATTGATAATAATGCTAAACTAAGCTGTGTATTTAAATTTGATACCAGAGTCAGGTATAATAAAATAAAAGTGTTATTGAAATGCGAAAGAGAATTTCGAGTAAATCGCACTGTTCAAATGCTATTTGTGTCAAATATCATTTCACATGTAATTGATACATAGGGATTGTCGATGTAACTATTCTTAGTGGAATCGCATTTTAGTACCATGATATGATATTATGGTCTATACACTATTCCCTCAGAATTAATGTTAATTATATAACAGGATAGGGTCAGCTCGTCGCGTGGAGGCGTGCTCGCTGCTCAACGGAGATGGAGACCCAGATTTCGGAACGCCGGTGTGATTGCACGCGCTACATCGCTGAATCTCTTTGTTTTCGCTTGTATCGCTCACCACATTCGAGATATAATACCAATTCGTTATGCGAAAATGCTCCAACCCACGCCTACATTCCAAATTAGCCTTATATTGCAGTAACACAGTAAAGTGTTGTGATAAAAATAGATACGAAAATTAGCTACGCTGCCGGTTGCCAGGTTTTTTTACAAAGCGTTTCATGACTTATTAAATGGTTTGGATCATTTTTAAATAACAGCAGATAAATTAGGCATCAGTCGTGATCGGGGCGCTTGATATTAATGTAATGGCCCTGGATGCACCGTGGCGACTAGAAATTAAATTCAGATCAAACATGAATGCAAAGTACAAAATCGCCAGCTTTAAACTCGGATTGAATCAAAAATATACATATGACTAGTCTCTGCATATTACATAATATTTGAGTCTAGCTGATAAAAATACGCTACAGCCAAATTTGTTGTCATTTATTTGCGATTTGCTATTTGAAGATTTGTTGAATATTTAAAATTGGCTTAAAACGCACAATATAAATTATCGTATATTTATAAGTCATTGTGCATCTGGGGATTTCGTTGTGCGTATACGTGTCACACTAAGTACTTTTATTTTAGTGTTTGAGCGATCATAATATCTATTTGTAGCAGCATTTTTATTACAGTGCGTGCTACGTTTCTAAAACATACTTAAATTATTAGTTTTTATTTTATTTAAAGGACTGATCATTGGTTTTAAATGTATACAATAAGCAAAAGACTTATAGGGTATATTTTTTATTAACTGTCATATCCCCTACTCTTGTATTTATACGCTAATGAAATTAAATAAAATTCTACAATATTTTTTTCGCTAACAAATCGGTGAGATTGGTAAAAATGTTACCTATATTAGAAAGTATATGCAATTTTAGTATGTAAATCTAAAATTAATCGTAGTTGCTAGTTCAGGTTTGTGAAATATATTTTCATTAAATAGTGCGCCCACGAGTGAAGGCGGTCAGAGCGAGCTCGTCACCAAATACGTCACAATTCACATTCGCGTTGCCAAATGTGATAATGGCGCCTAATGGCACCTCTCTTTTTTCTTAAAAAAATAACTATCAACTCGATGGCAGCTGTGCTAATTTAAAATGAAAAAAATAAACTATATTGTTTTAGAATGTGAAAATACGTAACTGAAGTATATATACACTATATGCGTAAAACTTTAAATTGGAAAATAATGCACAAATTTAGATATTGGAAAAAAAAATGAATTGAATTTATATTAAGTATAATTGATGATACTTTGATTTTTATGAAGATTTCAAACAGCTACAGCGCGAGCGTCCACGACCACCAAATAATAATTACTTTGTTTATCACAATAAACAGCTGTTTGGAGATAGGCCAACATTTTAGATTTTGACTACGTTACGGGCGATGTCTCCGTGTGATTTAATTGTTTCATTAATGGATTCCGATCATGGATATTTTAAACAGTCAAATGATATTTTAGTTTTTTTTTTCTTGTAAATTTATTACTTATTATTACTTCATACATTCATATTAAGTGATTTCGGAATAATATTTTATTACGTTATTTATTTCTATATATTATATTTTATAAATATTCTGTATATACGTATGTTAATTAAATGGGTCCTTCGAAAGTGATTATTATTTATATTTTAATTTTTCATAGTTTTAATATATTGGAGATCTATTCAAATGGGTGTGCTTTATATAAGTTGATATATGTATTTCAACATTATTTACATTATGTTGCCATATATAACTAGATTAGTTCATTTAATACTAACTTACATAAATTGTTAATGTAATAACCAAGAAATGATCTAAGAAATCCAGTATTCAGTATGAATATGCGGGATGGGATTTTAGAAGTTATTATATTCTGTTTACTTCTTGACAAAGATTTCTAAATACCGGTCGTCGTACACTAGGCCTACTGCTTAAGAGATAAGATAATAGATAATAGGACTGCATAACATTCCACGCATTGCAGTATCGTTTGCGAAAACTGTCTACTTTTTATTAACAGAAACATAATTTGCCTATGTATCTATACTTATGATATATTGATTAAATTTATAAAAAAAGTATGTGTATTTTTATTTCACATTTAGGTAATTGTAATCGCCAATGAGCAATTGGAACCAATCAATGTAAATTAAGTTAGACTAACATATTTAGTCCACTTGTGATGACCCCATTTAAAATTACTATCTAGTAGCTACCAGATGTATGTACGATATCAAATATGCTCTTTA
>NC_052114.1:3443827-3453127 GCF_012273895.1 Zerene cesonia
TTTACACGAGTATTATACATTTAGAAATTCAAACTTTTTAACGGATTTTGAACGCGAATCATTCATTACATTATTAACGAAACGTGTTCGAAACGTCGGGCTAATAATATAATGAATAAATCGCGTTTAAAATCCGTTAAAAAGTTTTTAATTTCTAAATGTATAATACTCTAAAAAGTTTAAGGAGAGGTCGTTATTAGTAAATTTTCAGCTCATTGTTTATTATATATAAAGCATTTTGAAAAAAATACAAATATGTGTGCAGAAAAATAAAGACTACTGTAATTTCTTTAAAAATAAATCGCGATATCAGAAATAGAATAATTAAAAAAAATTATAGAACACACACGGTGTGTCCGCCCGCACAGCTGGCTCGATTCTATGCACACGCGCAGCGTGGGTTCCCGCACCAGCGACAAAAGCGGTACGGCGAGATTGCCGCCGGTGCGGGAGACACGCTGAGCGTGTCATAGCCGCATCGCCGGATGAACAAAGTTTCTGAATCAGCAGTGAAATTGTGTGTAAAAACAAGTATACACAGTCCCATGGATGTCAAAGACGAAAATGACCGGAGAGAGATGATCCTCAAGATTAACCGACAACTTCAAGACTGTCAAATTCATTACTTTCGGGTGGCTATTGAAATTTGAAAGATTTCGATAACACTTTTTGCTTCGACCGGATGGGAGTCGAAACCTGCGTCCTCTCGAGTGCTGTTACGAATAGTGCAACTGAACATGGTTAGAATCAAACCGAGTCAATGTTTAGTAATATGTACTTACTAATGCAATAAAATGCACGAGTATTGTAATGATTTGTCAAGACAAACTATTTTCTGCTTTGTGATATATTTCCCGGGTATGTCTCGAGCAAGCGCAAGAGATAAATTAAATAAATTAAATCGATAGGACCTTTTTGATTCATAGGTACATTGAAGTATTCGTATGTAGTGAAAAAATATAGTATTTTGATGATTAAAGATTTTATTAGGTTCTCATTTTAAACTCAATATTAATATTAATAAAGTACACTAAAAATACGTTATATAAGCACTCGACTGAACAAATCCAATGACAAAGCTGTAATTCATTAGTATAGTGAAAACATCAAAAATATTCTTTTTTCGATTCTTTTTTACATTTGATGTAAAATAGACGGCCACACTGAAATGTGTGTCAAAAGATAGTTGACATTTTGACAACGACACTTGACAAGTAGCTAGCAATTATTATTACCAGATTGTCTAATGGCCAAGCCTATATTTTTGTCTAGTGTAGTTTAGAATACGTTTTAGCTTTTTGAGTCACCTTAAATATTGTAAAAAAAACAATGGTTGTCAAAGTGTATATTAGTGGTATTTCGGGAAACAAGGAAGTAAGTAAATTACTGATATTTGATACACTGCTTAAGAGATCGTCTTTTTGCTAGGCTGATTCACATTCTGTTTCTTTCATTTTTATTTTTCGATCTCACCATTGTAGGTAAAAAAGAGACAGCAACGAGTTTTAATGATACTCGATTCGAAGAACATAAAATATGAAATAATCGACATAACAGAGCCCGGGCGCGAGTCTGATAAGGATTTTATGCAAAACAATGCCAAATCAAACGGCGGTACTGTCAGCGACCCCAACCCTCGTTCACCGCTTCCTCCTCAAGTTTTCAACGATGAAGAATATTGTGGAGTAAGAATATAATTTATATGTATGAGTTTAGCTATTATTCTTTACTTCACTTTTACGCAAGTGAAGTGTCATTGAGTAAAAGTAAAGTGTGACTAATTCTGTATACCATTAATTGATAAGACCCAATACAAAACTATAATTATGTGATATCAATATCAATGCTAGCATATATGTTAATAAACATATTATTTTAGGACTATGACCAGTTTGATCTTGCCAATGAAGTGGACACCTTAGAACAGTTTTTAAAAGTAGAAGTACCATCAGAGGAGCCTCAGGTACAAATATTACTAGTTTGATAAAAATATGTGGTATTTCAGTGAAAAATATTGATAATTGCTTTAATATTTTAGGCAACTGTTGCAAATGGGGATATTACAACGGAAGAGCCCAAGGATGAAGTGACACAACATGATACCAATGGTGCAGAAGGAGGTCAACAGAATGATGAAGCCAATGAGTCTTCACAAGACAAGGAAGACTCACACCTAGGAGATGCAACACCCTCAGAAGGCACAGAATTAGCAAAAGAGTCTTCTGTAGAAAAAGAGTCAGCAGATAGATTAAAACCTGATGAGGAAGAAGAAATACAGACTGAAGCATCTGCACCGTTAGAAGAGACAAATTTAGAATCTAAAAAATCCTCTAAAGAGAACACACCCTTAAAAGATGAGATAGTAAATGAGAATGGTGCAGTTAGCTCTCGGGAGCAATCCAAGGAGAAAGAGATTGCTGAAATAGAGAGTGTCAAGGAAAATCCCTCAGAAGCTCTCATTGAAAGTGAACAGGCGGCTGCCGCTGAATGAATACAGCTTGTTCCACGCTTATCAGCTCAAATCATATTAGCACTAAGCAAGCACTTCTCATCTAAATCATTATTTATAATCATTGTTCACATTAATTGCAAAATTATATTGAATCATTGTATATAACAAAAGTATTGTTGAGATATTGTGTTATGTAGCTTTGTATAAAGTTACTAATTTAATGGAGTGGCCTACGATCATTTATCATTAGACTGTAATAAGTTTTACTTTACTGTTGGATATATTGTAACAATTGTGTTTGTAATTTTAACGTTTCAAACTATTCATTATTAACTCTTCTAGATGTGCCTCCATTTACAAGGATTTACTTTGAATTTTAGAAGCATGTTAAAGTTAAAAATGTTTTGCCTTAGCTATTCTAAACCTTTGGTATAAGAAGATAGTTTTAGAAAAATGAGCCGAAAATCCAAGAGCTCTTAAAATGAAGTTTAAAATATATATAGGCTGAATACATGATATTTATTATAAGATGTACAAGCCGATTTCAAGACTTTTAGTCTTAAGGTGCTGATATTTTAACCCTAAAGCATTCTTCTATTTAAACAGTGCTTTTTGTACGTTTTTTTTTAATTTGATTAATGAGTTTACACATTTATTCATCATATTCTTTATGTTATTAAAGACATTTTTTAACCAATTTTTTCATATAAATTATATAAATACAATTATTTCTGTATTTTATTTTTAAATAATATGACAACTGCAGACTAGTTAATACAGATTTACATTTCTTCTCTGACCTTATTGTTGGAGAAGCCACATCTTCGCGCCGTAATTATATTCCTAATCTTTTTAATTTTTAGGGGCGATAAATCTCATTACCTGCCTAAAGCCGCGAAATAATCTATTCGATTGTGTTGAATAGCATTTTTTTCTAAGTTTACACATTTAAAATCATATGACGAAATCATAGTAGAATAGAATACATATCAATCACATGGATATGCTTTGAACTATTTGAGGGACTTGCGATAATGTTTTTTTTTAAATTGCTTTTTAATGATATCGTTAAATGTATTTGGTATAAGAAATAATTTATTTATAAAATAATGATATTACTGAGCTAGCTAGCTAGATAGATTAAGTTATTTCATGCAATCAAAGTTGAGTTAAATTTGTTTTTCCAGTCGCATTCTTTAAATATTTTGGAAACAATTAAGAAGTCATCGATAGATTCCCTGTTCTCATGGGTGTGAACTGTGTTCCATATGTACATATTTAGTACGACGACAAAAAGCATCGTCTAACCGTCTAATTTTCAATTTCGATTCTAGTTTCTTGAACATTAACCTGAGATAAAAATATAATTTATGTTAATGTCAGCGTCGATTTTTTTTGTCATAACATTAATTGTTTGGAGTAAAAGAAAAAATGACTAGAACTAGTTTTGTAAATCTATCATATTTAAGACCCTAATAAAAAAATATATTTTTAAATGATACATTGTAATGGTGTCATTATTTAAGTAGACCAGGGTCGAAGCCTTTAAAAATGGTAAAAAATGAAAAAAAATTACAGTAGCATGAAAGCCATTAGTAAAGGTGGGAAATATGATCAAAATGAAAGGAAAAATAAATTACAGACGATCCGAGTTCGGGAAGTGGGAGGAGGTGATTTTTAAGGGAAAAAAATGTTTTATCTTGATTTCCGGCAAAACTACAAGTCCTATGGAAAAAAGTTAAATGGCAAAGTTGTAGGTAATAAAAAGATCTACAACTTTTTCACATAACCTCAAAATATAGGTGAAAATTAAAAAAAACCAAGTTTCTGGTTTTTTATTTATATCTTTTTCAAAAATTTTTTTTTTTTCTACGAAATTTGGTGAAAACTTACCTTATTATGTCCCCAAATACACTGTAATTTATTTGATTAAAAATATTTATTTTTTCGCCTTATTTTAACTTTATATCAAAAATGTACCCTAATTTTCAATCGAAAATTCTGACGTCAAAATATCAGCTTTTTTCAAAAAATTTAGCGGCTTTTTGTTCGTTGAAATATCTACTTTCTGATGGTGTAAAAAAATATACATTACCATAGGAAATGTTCTCAGAAAGGTTTATCGAATCTAACGATGAAGAAATGCCTTCAAAGAGACAAAAACTAATGAATAACTGATTAAAATTTCAGATAAGGTATTTATAAACAACAACATTAACGTTTTTTGATAAATTTGTTTTATATTATTATGTAATTTTTTGATCATATTTCCCACCTTTTCTAATGGGTTTCATCCTACTGTAATTTTTTTTTGGTTTCAAAAATTATCGGCCCTGGTCTAAAGTCCTTGATAGTGTAAAAGAAGTAACTAAGCTTTTAATATAGGTAACGGAACCCTTAGTGACCCCACCTTTAAATTTCAATCTTTTATTATGCCATTGTTATAAATACAATATAAAACCAGCTTTATCCTGAAATCGATCTATTTCTGTACCCAAATGTGTCAATATTGGTAAGTATTAAGATTATTACAGACACGTATATTCTAGCATATAATATGTTCATGACATTAATTACAACCAGGTAAGCCAAATTCTGATATAGTTAACAGTAAAATCTAATGAGATATGTTTCTTTGTAGTAAGAATAACTTAAACCATGTCAAGTTTCATTTGAACCGTATTTACTTGTATTTGTGTAGGTAAAGAGAATTTGAAAGGCCTGTGTTTGAGTTCCTGTGAAGTCCGATGAATATGGGATGGAACCTGCATTTCGTTCTGGAAACCAAAATACCTTCTTCCCTGGTGCACTTATATAGCACTCCGGGATTGCCTTTATATACAACGGTGAAAAAACTTTTGAAATCGGCCCAGTACTTTCCGAGATTTATGGGTTCAAACAAACAAACTTTCGCTTTATATTATCAGCATAGATATATCGTTAAAAGGGCGAGTACTAAAACACCTTTACGGAGTAAAGCATTTTCGCATTACCTAATTTTAAATCAAATTTCGCTAGAAATATATATTTATATCGTGTTTGTAAAAATTATAATAATAATTTCAGCGACCTTGATATTTTTTCTGAAAGCTTAAAAACTTACAAAAACAATTAATTGTAATTGTGATTTTTAAATTTAAACTGTACTCATGCATGTGATTTCTATGTTTTTTTTTGTAACCTTTATATTCCGTATGCGACTGAATATGTCTTTATATTTAAAGTATTTAATTTTTTAGTAGAAACTTTGCGTGAAAAATGTGTATGGTACATGTCTATAATCTATAAGAATAATTGTATTGTTTGTTTCCCAAAGATAAATAAATAAATAAATAAAATATTCAATTGTCATACTAAAGCTTTAAAAATATAGTGCTTTCAGGAAGTTTATAGATATATTGCTGTTATGTGTAATCGGATGTGAATCTCACAACATCCTTATGATGATCAATTAATTCTTAACAGCTATTTCTTCGCGGGTTGGTAGAAATCTTATTCATATAATACAATGAACGAACACAAATGCACCATATTTTTAATTCTCCGATAATTGTAAAAGGTTTCAGGAGCGCGGAATATAAATCGTATCATTTCTTATTTGTTTCTTGATGAATCAATAACATGAAAAGCCATAGAATCTAACATCATTTTATTATTTTTATTCAGTAAAAAAACTCATAGGAGCAGTCGATCCCATAATATAATAATTTGTATTTTCGCTTAATAAAATAAATATCGTTTACAGTCAATTTTGCACAAATAAAACAAATGCGTATTTACGTTGAAAGCGTAATATATTTTCATGATTATCATTTTGAGCAAAATAATTCCTTAAGAATTCACTACTACTTTAGCTTAACATAAATATGGAATAACTGTATATAAAATCTACAATGGAAATGTATAACGCTCAGGTATCTAAAGTTTAAACGATATCAATTAACTATGATGTATAGCCTCATATCTACGACGAAATACATTTTATATTGTCTTCTTCATGACGGGCGAGGGCGGGTTGCTGAAGTCTCGGCGGAAGGATTCGCTCAGCTCGCCGATGTTCCTGTGCAGAGGCTCGGCGTCCGCGAGCTCGTCCAGCAGGCAAGCTTGCACGTTCTTGTCGAGGGTGACGAGGCGTTGTCGCGAGTTTTTGAATTCTTCTACGAGGCTGAGATTCCTCTTGATACCGTCGACGAGTTTGACCACGGAGTACTCGCCCATGGCGGCGCCCTCCTGCAGCTTGGTGCCCGCGATCTTGGCCATCGACGACGTCTTCACGTCGGTCACCAGCTGTATCAGCCACTGCCACAAGTTGTTCAATATCGTCGTGGGCCCTTCGTACTCGTTGGGCACAGTGCCGTCCACCTCGGATTCGAAAAATGACAGCAGTGGAAACCAAATTCTGGTCCTGGAATATAAAGTTGTTTTGCGTTAGCTGCAGATTCGATAGTGTGCATTCGTACTAAACATATTAACTCTTCATTATATATACGCACACTAATGGAGCACGGATGTTCTTTAGTAGAAATAATGTGATTTCAATTCTTTGTTATTAGTCACATATAATGAAAACATTCATACGATAGAGTGATATTTACATATTATGTATGAAGCATTTTTGCTACACAAGAACTAGTTCGAAATTCTTGCTTTTTTATTTTGATGTAATTTGATAAAATTTCTGTCATCAACGCGGCGCCAGCTTTGTTGTTCGATGCATGAAATGTTTGTATGGAAATTGATTTGGCTTTTTGCCATAAAAAACTTATCTTTCAGCTCAAAATTATTTCACAAAACTGGTAAGGTTATGCAACACAATTACTTACAACGTGGTATCGTGTTACCTTCATATAAAATCAAGACAGTATATAGATATGATCAAAAAAATATTTTTATTTATTTAATTATATCGTATATATCTATTACAAGAATACTTACAAGTAAATTTTTTTAAAAAATTACTAAAAATTAATTGAGTCTCAGAGTATAGAGTCACACGTCAATGCAAGCATCATAACTTCTTTCGATTAATAATAAAAGGATACTTGAACGCAACGTAATTGTAAGACGTGCGCAAAAATAGTTCTTTCGCTCCAATGTACATCAAAGACAATGTCTAGTGTCTACAATATAATATGCGACAGTATTTTAAATAAAATTAAGAAATACATTTTCAATAATAAGACCGATTCTTGGTATTGGTATTGGACTATCGATGGCTTGGTAACGCTGACTTTGCATACCCGCTACCGCTACTCGCTTTATTTTATAGCATTGCGATAACACAATAAAACGTCATTTTCTTAAAAATCATTACACTTTTCATCATAACAAGACCTTACAGTATACTAAATATAACACGTGTCCCGGCAACCACGGGATTGAACCGTATTTTATTGTTTCATGTGTGCAATAAAGCATTTCATTTCAATCGTGGAAAGAAAACAAAATAAAGCGTCCAAGGACGAGGCGTTGTTAGGTAAAGATGTAGTATTGTAAAGAATTTCAGTGAAGAGTGGCTTTTGAGTTAAATCCTTACAAATAACCAAATTATCAAATCATTCCAATTAAAAGTATAGCAAAGGCGAAAAATTTTAATCCTCACAAAAATCACTTTCGGTTCATAATTATCACCTGCATGAATCACAGCTTGAGTACCTAAAGTTGGCACAACTAACCTTTCATACCTCCCATACACATACACACACATACCTGGAGGAGTCGCTCTGCATAAGCGCCTGATTGTTGGACAGCGTGTGGTAGTACAGGAACAGCCGCGACGTGATGTAGAACGCGATGAACACATCGATCGAGTAGTGCTCGTGCGCCGCCAGTATGAAGAATATACCGAACATGTTCATCACCCAAGTCAGTATGTGCAGCAGGTACAGGCTGCGAGATGTATCTGGAAAAAAAATAAGATTTTTTTTATCCCACGTTCTCGAAACCAAAGATCTTTTTAGCGTATTGTTTTAAAGGTTATTGTGCTTTTATGTTTTTTGCTTCTAGAGGATGTATATGCACAATTTACTGAGGCATAGATCTACTTTGGGGTAGAGTTATTATCAAACCTTTTTTTGCCTGCTTTTTGAGAATATGATTAAGTATAATGGTTACCTAACCCCTCATGGGAGGCCCGAATCCTCGCAACGGAAACATATATTATGATGATAATGGCTTAGTTATGTATTAGTATCATTTTAGTGATGGAATTGAATTAATTTCACGATTGTGATGGAATTGAATTAATTTCTTTTAGATGTAAAAAAGAATTGTGTAATATTATGACATTCAAAAGTTTTTGTCTTTTTGTTTATAAAAGGTCATCCAATACCTGTTACATTAATGCATATCTAGATTAGATACCTGTGTACATATTATGTAATGTTAATAAATGTGATAGATTTATAAAATAAAAAAAAATATGTAGAATTGAGGACAATCCGAAAAAAAATTGTTCGCTAGAGTTGTTTGGAAAAGTAACATGTAAGCGAAGGATTATAAACTCCGAAAACTGAACAATTTTCTTACCTGGTAAGCACAAAGCACAAGATGACAGGTAGTTTCGAAGAATCAGAATGCCGACGTTCGATGCCACTTTTTAGAATTTTTCTTAATAGAGCCTGACATTTTAATGTACACATAGTAACAATCACTGTTATTAACAAATTTAATTTTCTGTCAAATGTAAGTTTGTATGTATGTACAAAAGCTAGAACGGCACACTCACGTGAGTAAGCTACGTTACGTGCGCATGCTTAGAAATAATAAAATATGGGATGAATGATGGTTCTTGATAAGTGTACGAAATTTGAATGAAATCTGCATGTTTAAAGTGAGAAATAAGGTGT
>NC_052114.1:3454127-3464326 GCF_012273895.1 Zerene cesonia
GTGGGAGAAAAACGGGTGTGAGTTACATACATACATACAAACATACAAGTGAAGCTAATAAAAGCGTGTTAAAAAGGGGCGATTTAATAAAAATCTAATTATACTATAAACATTATTCACTATTAAATCAGGAAAAAAAAACAATGAGAATGATATAAGTATGACTTGACGATTAGTCGTCAAAGGATATGTTTAGATGTCTCTTTGTAATTTTTTCGATCGTATAAAATATGTAGCGTTATGTTTTCAACCCAAATTTCTTTAGTTTAGTTAGTCATTTTTCGAATAAGGATATATCCTGAAGCATATCATACACAGTCACAGTACACATCTTTAATTTTTTAGGGAACCTAAATTGAGGACGTAAATTTTACAAACTAATTGAAATGATTTAATTTTCTTATTAACATTTTGATCATATAAACAAGTGTGTGAAATGATAACATTTCCAAGGACAGAGTCGAGGGCAGAAATAATTGAAATTTCCGTTTTGTCAGGATTCATACGACTGTACGATTCATCGATTCATTCTGCTTTGTACTCGAGTCTTCTAGTAACAATATCAATGGCTAGTGATCCAGTGGTCAGTTGATCATTCAATGGCATACCATATGCTTTTATGCCTATTGTGTGTTATTTTGAATTAGGCTTTGCGTGTTATTTTCGACTGTCTGGTATATCGATGATGAACTCATTTGCTTTATTTAGGTACTACTTTACGAAAACAAAAAAAACTACCCTGTCAAGTTCTTCAGTTTTTTTTCTCAAGCAATAAAGTTCTTTATAAGAATTCAAATATAAAAAGATACTATACCTTGCTAATATTTTACAAATAAAACAGGCGATTGGAGCAATTTTATTATATTATTTTCTTATCGGTATTATATGTACACAGTTCATATGTTTTTTAGAAAGTTCCGAGTAACTAGTAACTATTATTGATAACATACATTAAAAATGAAATGAACGAGTTAATATTTATTCTATTGCAATTCATTAATGAGCTAAAATAATGTAACCTTTACATTATAATGTAATCGTATTGACTTTAAAATAAAGAGTATTAAATACGACGAACTTTAAATTCTTGGATATTCCGGTTACCTCACGTTTTCCTTCACCGTTTTTAACATTGGTCTAGAACTCCTGACTTGTCGATTTTAACTCCGTGGTCCTCACCACTGCGACTCCATATTATTATAATACGAATATTAATTTTAATTTGTAGGTACATTTAGTAGACTAAATTAAAATAAATAGTAAACAATATTACTGTCGTTTACTTGTTTTGACATTATTTACATTATCAACATTTTGAGACGCATATTATTTCATTTATTATTCTGAAACGCAATGAGTGCGTAATAAATTTAAATGTTTATGCGAGAACCGATTTGTAGATATGAAATGGAAAATATTAATTTGTCAAAGCATTCAATGTGTCGATTAAGATGTCGAGCCGACACATATACGCTAATATACACTTATGTTGCGTAAACATACAGCATTCACTTCCTTGGACGCAAAACAAAAATAGCATAGTATTTTCTTGTGTTTGGTTTCACGCGAGTATTATACATTTAGAAATTAAAAACTTTTGTATGACCTTCAAGACATATAACATCTCAGTCTCCCCGTGACCACGCTCGCTGTAAAGTGTTCGAAACGTCGGGTTAATAATATAATGAATAAATCGCGTTTAAAATCCGTTGAAAAGTTTTTAATTTCTAAAAAATAGCATAGATTTAAATATTTATGGTACCAGTTCAACAATAATAACAATTATATTATTGCGTGTTTTGCAGATACGGAAATGTACTCATTTAAGAAAATATATCTTTATTTCTATCTCATTCTAACAGATTATTATCAGGACACGAGTCAAAGTTTAATTGACTCTCCTACGATATACTCTACAGTGGTAAATAGGAGCTTCAGCAGATTTGCATAATTAAATAGCCTGTATTCCAATATTCAGTCCAATTTTATCTTCACTAATGTACTAAAGAAAAAGCAACAAGCGTCTTCGCTTTAAAATTTACTGATTATTATATTGATAGGAGTATCATAGTTGCTGTATTATACATGTAAATAGCATTCAAAACAACGTGTTCAACCTGTTGTCTACCTATAAACGGTAGAATATTTCGTATCACTTGAGTGAAAAATAAAACTGTAATCTAATTCAATTCTTGTAAAATTGATGACTGTTAAACTTTTAAAGTGCGAAACAATGATCGGTAATATCAGTTAGTTACTAGATAACATTGTTATGGTATCGGAACGTTAAAAGATACACCTACTTTGCGGTATGAAAGACAAAAAGAAGGGCGAATTATTTTGTTACTTTTATATTGAAGAATTTACTCACTATTGAGAACTCGTTTTACAATTGTAGATTTGCGGTCAATAAAGAGGTTTGGTTGTGCGCAATTTGCAGAAATGTAGGTCGAATTACGCCGTACAAAATATTTATGACCTTGAGTTACTTCCTCGTCGCTCTTAAAAATATTGAATGAATTGATGAATGTCGATTTTTGAATTATGTCAAAGTTAGATTAATTTTAAGAAAATTAATATACTTTTCTATTTTAATTCTGTGCGTCTTAAGTTTTTATACTTTAAATTTTCAATTTAATTCTATGACAAGACGCGAAAAAAAAATCAATGAAAAAATATTTTGTTCACTGTATGCAATAATTAATACAATTAATACAAAAACTGCGACATTTGCTTTTAAAAAATTATTGGCATATTCTTTAATGTAAACAAAAGCTTAGTATATAGCGAAATAGCACTGATGCCCCGCTTAATGGTGTGACCACCACCGCAGATGGACATTTACATTTTGCAAAAAACTTACGCCTCTGTGAATGGATTGCCAGTTGTAAAGGACAAGGAATAAGAATGGATTAATGACGGTAATATGGGACAAGACCAAGAATAGTGAGAAAAGGGATTTGGATAAATTTTATTGGCAATATATTTCTGATAGAAGTAATACCAATGTATTTGTACCGATCGAATCCTATCGAGTTTGTTCGTTAAAGACAATTTTTGCGACTTAACTTTATGAAAGAGAACATTTCTTTATCAAACACATATTAACCGGTTGCCCTTATCAATTCAGCGTAAATGATCAAATCAAAATGGCGTCTGAAAGAACATACTAGAAGTATAATCACAACTGAAAATTAAATCAAAAAATTTAAGCAAAAAGTATATTATTTTACATCTTATCTTTCTACGTAAATTAATTAAAAATTCATCGCCAATTGCGTAAAACCCAAGAGCGTCTCGTCCATTTCGGCTAAAACTTTTTTAAGGATTTTTCTAAGGCACAAGAAAGGTTCTTATGGAGAACAGAACCACGAGTAAAGCCGTTTTCTGAATTTAGAAACAGTTAAACAGTTCACTTACTGGCTAGCTATAGCTATAGCTGGATACATCAAGGTTATAAATTTATTAGATTAGATCCGGCCGCCCACTTTTAAGGAAAATCATTTCTTTTCCAATTCCCCTTAATATCCTATATTTAGGATTATGTTTACGTTACCTACCTACCTGCTATAATAAAAAAAACTGACAGTTGTTCTAGCGTGTTTGAGTATCAAATATCGAAGTCTGTTTAGATAAACATCTTTTCGAATTTATACTAGGTACTGAGTGTATTTCGATGTAGTTCAGAGATGACAGATTCTAATATGAATATAGCCTAGCTCAGGCAATATTGAGAATCTAGGCCTTTTGAGAATAGAAATCAACCTGGGAAAGGCCATAAGATACTTTTTATCGCGAGAAAAAGGGTAGAAGGGGTTGAAATACGATGAAAGTTCGTTATTGTCAAATTCCACGCGGGCGAAGCACCGGGCGCAAAGCTAGTAAAATATAAAACGGGAAAGATATCAAACGCCGTCTTTAGGTTAAGTTTTTATTCTTATATTATAATATACCAGCTTTCCGCCCCGCGGTTTCACCCGCGTAAGTCCGTATCTATAGGATTATCGGGAAAAAAGTTGCCAATAGGTTATTCCAGTTGTCTAGCTGTCTACGTACGAAATTTCATTGCATTTGGTTCAGTAGTTTTTGCGTGAAAGAGCAACAAAAGCACACATCCTTACAAACTTTCGCATTTATAATATTAGTAGGATTAAATATACTGTCAAATTAAAAACTATATCACAAAAGACAAAATAAAAAGTGCCGATAAAATTATGCCAATAAATAAAAACATCTTTATCTTGTTTTATTGCATTTAGCGATATTAGGTTTCCGGGTATGATTCATAATTTTACAATGTTTCGCATTTTAGTGATATTGTATTTCAAATCAATAGATAAAAATACTGTGTTTTTTTATTCAGGTGCATGTAATACAAATTAGTCCATTTAAGTATAAAAATTAAAAACAAACATTTACAAGCTAAATCGTAAAAGTTTCTAGTGTCAACTGTATATCAGAGGCAAATTAAAACTGGTCCGCTAATTTGAACTAAATAAATTAATAACTAGTTGCAGAGAAGACTTTGTTCTTTCATATGGTATTCTTGTTAATGTGACCACGCAATAACCAAGTACGCATATGATCGTGTTCGCTGCAGACAAATATGGATTGGCCTAATGATACAGTTGTTGCATTCCGTCTATTGAAGTTTCTGTGACTCAATGTCGCGTCTGTTAATTCAATCTGACATTCCACCGAACTAATATAATTGAATCGTTTTCTAAGCTGAAGCAACACGTACTTTATAGTAGCTGTACCGTGCGGTTTCATTTCAAGAATTTCTATAGTATATTCTTTAGATTTGGGTACATAAGCCATATCAATGTCAAGTATCATCTAAAAGCGTTCAGTAGAGGGATCCACACATTGGCACAAACTTTCGTGTTAATAATATTAGTATGATCCTATATTTGGAACATGTATAATCAACTTTGTTAAAAGTCTAAAATATCTAAAATACAAAAAAAATCAACGGAATCATGTATCGCATCTTAAATCTACAGCCAAACTATACAACAAGAACACAAAGCATACACATCACTGTAAACGTTACTTACATTCAGTGATGAAGAAGTTAAGCAGCGTGAGCGCCACCGTGTGCCCGGAGAACATGTAGTCCCCGCACGTGCGCACGCCGCGCACGGACATGCCGGCGCCGCTCCAGATGTCGTAGGCCTGCCGCAACCGCCGGCCCCACACCGTGAGGTCGTCCGCCGGCGGGTAGAACCGCGGCTCGCACTTCAGGTGCGACCCAGGCACCGACAGCGACGTGATCAACATCGTGAAACATCGCAGCAGGAACACCGTTCCCGCCAACGCGAAGAATCGCCGCAATATTATGAACCTACGAATATGAACTAAACTGAAACTACAGGCGGATTATTGGCACCATGTACAGTCCTGGCAGGTAACTGGGCCTGATTTTGGCGTTAAGGGTAATTTCAATTAAAAATTAAATGCATCTGGTCACTTATATTTCTTGAAAATTCTATGATTTTTGCCATAATTTACAATTAATCATATTTGTTTAGAAGAACGTTAAAAAATGGGAGAGGTTTTCGTGAAAAATGGCTTGTGCGCATCTAATGTTTCTTGCCAAATTCAATGTACATACAATGCCTGACCCGGTCAAATCTTCATATTACGCTGCCCTTACCTAAAGGTTACGATTGTTGACAATGAAGGTACATGAATTTTATGTGCCATTAATTCTATAGTTAAAATACGTAGCTTTTATTACTAAGCTTAATAAACTTTCTTTATATAATCATTGACGATAAAAGTAATAAAGATTATATATTTGTAAGGTCATAAAGCCTGCTGAAGTATTTTATAAGTTCTATGAAAATGACTTATAGTAAGATTATGCCTCTTTTTAATTTTCAAAGAAACAAGGCCATGGCTGCTTTACATAACAGCGAAAGGTGACCGAAAACGGGTTAATTGAACTAAATGACATAAAAAGCGGTGAAATGTTTTAATGCCGCTCATTACAAGGAATTGCATATTTATTTACGTAACAATATTGTTACATATAATCTTAGATTGGTTATATTTTATTTATTATTTATTGATTAATTTTATATTTTGTTTATCGAATTTTCCAGCTAGCTAGATAAGATATTAATAAGGATACCTAATTGATTTCGAGTTTCAGTGTCGGAAAAGGTTATTCACATTGTTGTGGGTTCCGGTTACAGATTTTTTAATGAATAATATGTAGATTATTTTTGTCTTATTAAGATTGATTGTATAAATATAATTACAGATTTCCCGATCCCAAAAATTCAGGTTTTCATTTCAACCGATTGACGGGATTCTCGAATGTGTTATTGGAACCCATCTTAGAATATGAAGCGGTTGGATGAAAAATATGTAATATAAATTGTAAGAATAAAAATTACAGCAAAGGCCTATCGATACGCGATATAGGCGATCTTAAACATTTAAAAGTAATAATAGTCAGTGTTTTAGCAATAATCTATTATTCTAATTACAAATGAAAATATATCTCGACTATATAGCTTCGTAGAAACAATGACACAAGTAATAAAGACTTGTGTTTATTGTTTGATGTGAAGTTATTATTTGTAAAAAGGACTCATTATTACGTCAGTGCTTGTTTATCTATAAAATGCTTCAATAATCCATTGTGGACAAGAATGCAAATCAGAGTGACATAAAAATGTAAATAACAAAATCTTATCAATTAAACAAGGTTACAAAATCTGAATTGTTTTTGTTCTCAACACAAAGAAAATCAGTGATTCATTTACAGTGCAAAGTGCAGACAACTCTGCTGTAATCAATTTATTGTCTTTCATAAAAAGATCATGAAAAGAGACAATTATTGTTTTTTAATGTATCAAGGTTTCATCATTATCGATAATTTTGAATATTACCTCAATATATGTACATAAATTGATGATTTATTTTCTCTAGAAAATAATTAACAATGGATAGTTATTCTTGTTGATAGCTGAACATTTACAGCTATAAGGTTTCTTTAAAAAATACATGAAGAGAAAGCTAAATTAGCAATTAACTGATTAACATTATTTTCTTACACTTTCTAAAATATTTTTGCTTAACATGCATTGCATTTTGACTCTGACCGCCTCTTTGGTACAGTGGTTAACATGTGAGTATAGTACCGAGGGGTCCTGAATTCGATTCCCAGTAGGGACTCACAAAAACAATGACTTGGTCTGGCACACAGAAGGTTGATCACCTTCTCGTCCATAAATAAAATCAATCATTGAAACAGGTGTGTATCATCCACCTCATACCCCACTAGGGGACACAGGACTACAGATTAGGACTAATATTTTTCAATGTTAATTTAAGATAGAAAATGTAATTTATTATATTAACCATTTTATAAGTACAAAAGAAGGAAAAAACATGTTCATTGTTTCTTTCCAACAATGCAATTATAAAATTAAGTAATATTTAATAAATAATAATTTAAAATATTTAAAAAATTTCAAATTACTAATGCAATGGAATGGTGACATATCACTTATTTTGTTTTGTGATAAAGTAGAAGATTTTTGTGACTGTTTATTTAAGAGAAATCAATAGGAATAAATATTTCTAACAAAAACTTATAAGTTTGAATATTCATTGAAAATGATATAACATTGTGTTTACAATGTTTACATTGGAAAAAATGTAGTTCCAAAAGTAGATTAGAGTTTGATTCAATGCCAAATTATGACATTGTTTTTGTACCATCACAAAGGAAAATAATAATAAAATGATGACACAAGCAGGTGATACAGATATATAGACATAAGTGTTGTAAATACTATAATTCTTACAACAATTATACTTTCCTCAATTGTAACAAGGTAAATTAATCTTACCTGTGTTTGTGGAAGAAGAGGACAACCACCCAAATGGCCATCAGTAGAGAGCCTGTAATCTCACACATATCAAAGGCCCATGGAATATGTGGAACATTATCTAAGAAGAGATCTGGAAGCGGTGGATATTTTTTCATATCTGGAACTTTATCATGCACTATCACCATAACCACTGCTGTCACCCAAGTGACTAAAAACACATATCCTATGGAAAAATAAAATGGTTAAAATAAAAATAATTGGAAATTTAATGGAAGAAGAGACAATTGTCATTTACCCAATGCTATTGCAGTTTTCCAAATTTCTGGTTTTAATTTAGATGCCTTTACATCTGTATAATTCGATACACAATCAGTATTTCCACTATAAAGTTCATTTTGTAGTTGATGATGGAGGTTATAACTCAAATGTGATAAGTTAGTACCAACAAAATTTATGTTTGTCGCTGGGTTCGAGAGTGAATCTTCGCACAAACCAAGTTCACACATAGCGTTTCTATTGGTCTTCTGCAATTTCTTTACCATCAATATAAACCGTTTGCGTTCACCAAGTCTTAACTTGTCGAATGGATAATCATAAAAATCTCGGTCCACAAAGCTCAATAAACATCGACCATCAATATCTTGTGATTTACAAATTCCTATAATTAAGCTACTAATTTTTTCTTTATGTAATAATTCAATAACTTCTTTGTTGCTCCATTTTATAATATCCGAATCCATGATAACAGAATTACGTGTACACGATCACTAATAAAATAATCTCTTTATAAAATCCTCACTTAAAAATTTATCCTAAATTAAAACAAAAATAAAAACACTGATTTTAAGACTAGAGAGAAAGCGAAGACATTGTCCCAGTGTTTTACTTTGATTATCCCAATTTGACAAATGTCACGTCCAATCTGCACTGTACTACGCCGTCGTTTGACACATTGACATTTGACATTAGTCATGGACGGACATTCATGTTCACAGACTAAAGAATACGTAATAACCTACATTTACTAAGACAATGCCGCGAAAAAAGTCTCGTAGACCCGGCGCCAGTTTAATTAAAGATGGAGAAAGTAGATGTGAAAAAGGTTATAGAAAACACCGCTTTGTTGTTGATTTATTTTACACAAGAGTAAAGAAAAGACACACTGGCAAATAGTGGAAACTTATAGCCATAAAGGAAGAAAAAAAAAAGAAAAGACAGATACAAATATAACACTACACTTGGTACCTAATATATATAGCCTATTGATCCGATACAGTTCATTATTGATTCAATTTATGCTTTACTGATGAATATAAAGTCAAAATAGTGCAAATCTTTCGAAGCAAAAATGACATGAACCCCTGATAATTTTTTTTTTACCATTCTTTATATCGATTTGTTGGCCTTACTAGAACTTATCACAAAATGCAATATTATGAGACACGTAATAAAGTACCTAGTAATTAATTTTGAAATATTCTTAATTCTTGTAGTTTTTTTGTATGCGATGTTACTACATTATTTTTCACTGATGCTGTATTTAAGACATTTGTCCAATTTATAAAATAAATTGGACAAATAAACTTAGGTTAACACAAGGCTAGTAGTTGATTTAGCGTGAAAATTGTTAAGGAGAAAACTTCTTATTACTATTTTTTTTACCCCAAAACATTACCAATATTCAATGCAGTGTTTTCAGTTTTTAGTTTTTGTTAAAATATAAAATTGTAAAATATTCATGTTCGTAAAAATTATTACTTATTGTCATTACTCATTGGTCCAAATTACAATGTAGCCCTTCACATTATATAAGTATAAATTTTGTGAATTTCTCCGTAAATTACCACATTCCCTACATAGTATAATGAAAACGAATTGAGCAAGGTATTATTGGATTAAAAACCTAAGACTTTTTATTTCGTTTTATTATAAAAATAAAAACAATCGGATTACAAAAGTAAGTACAAAAATGTTGTAGGTAAAGTAATGTTTCAAGTACATAAATCAAATTTTAACTGTAACATATACTTGATTGTGACTTGAGCTTCGTTGTAGACAATATATCTGGATTATTTGTTAAGAAAATTATATATAATAACAGTTATAAAATGTTATATCGTAGCGGTGGACAAAAGTGGATAATGATTCTACTGTAGGATTACCATTGTTTAAGTGAAATACAGTGTATACTGTATAATATATACCAGCCCAGTTATTTAAGGAGCCGTTTCATTAAGAGAATAGACACTTGATTGAGACGCTGATCACCTAGCACACTGAATAAAATTTTGCCATTCAATCAAACATCTAGGCAAATAATATTAAAATAAACAAGTAAATAAATTA
>NC_052114.1:3465326-3470634 GCF_012273895.1 Zerene cesonia
TGTTCCCTAGGTTAAGTCTCAATTTGTAATTATTCCAAAACAATAAAGCATAAATAAATAAATAAATAAATAAAATAATTCACGTTTGTAATAATCATGTAACTTATTACTTCAGCGATGGTATGGTAAATAAGGTTGGCAGCCGAATAATATTTAAATGAAATCTATGATCATAATATAGCTAGGTATGAAGGTATATTGGACAGATCTTTTTTAAAACCCCGAGGTTTCATATGACATTGAAATAATCATGAGGAAATTCAAGTGATGTGGAGTTATTTTGTTTAAAAAATGAGTGCTGTAAGTGAAAATGATTATTTTATTTTGTGTTTAATTAGGGTTACAGGTTTGCATCTCTTTGTGTTTTTTTTTAAGACGGTGTGCCGGTTTTATGTGTTAATGGGCTAGAGGAAGTGGCGCACGTGTATCGCGAAGACGCACCATTCAGCGCAACCCTCAACCGAACCGACCTAAACTCTAAGTTTTGTACTAACCTAAGTTGTACAATGCAGTTGCTAGAAGCTGATTACTCTAAACGGTAATTACAAACTTCTATACTATGACGAGCTGACCCGGCGAACTTCGCAACGCCATTGACCTTTTTTTGAAACATTTGTCCGTATTTTTTTACCTTTTAAACCTTCCCTGACTATTATGAAACCAAAATTATCAAAATCGGCCCAGCCATTCTCGAGTTTTAGCGAGACTATCGAACAGCAATTGATTTTTATTTATAAGAGTAAATAATTACAATCTTTCTGTCCTTAAAAGACCTTAAGAACGTCTGATTATTGAGACGAAGACATTGTTCACCTATTCTTTTTAAATATCTTCGTTATCTATTATAATTCGGAAATGCCTTTTAACAGATACTGGTTTGTTAAAAGCACGAGTGGATCTGGCTTCAAACCTATCATAACTGTGAAAGAGTTCGACGACTACTTGAGCCGAGCTAAGGAATTATTTAAAAAGGAATTTTATAAGAAGACCGGGAACTTGTGGAGTTTAAGGCATCAATTTGAAAAGGTTAAAATCTCTCGATTATTTTGTTGATCATTTAATTAATACACGTTGATGTTGATTTTTTTTTATTGTTATTCAACAGAAACACGGTAAATACGATCTGGTGCAGTTGGCGAATCTAAATGAAACAATCCCTGTACTACAGATGGATACCCAAAGCTCTCTACCAGCTACTTTACAAAAACTGTTGATTCTACTGTTTGATATCAACATTATTAATAAAACAATAGCAGATATCGATGTAAGTGTAAAGAGTTAATTAATCAACATAAAGAGTTAGCTAATTAAACTAACTGATCAGTTATTGGACAACTGTCCGTCTCCGATGGGGTCAAACGAACATATATTAAAAAGAGAAATATAATATACTACGCTTGTTTGCCTACTCATTGGCGATGATAATTAATCATAAAAATTTTCTGGTAATATTTTTAGGTGCAGTGAAGACAAAAAAATTCGGTCCTTTTTTTCAAAACGCGCATACATGTTCTTGTAAGCATTCTAGTAGCTGATAAATATCGGGTTGGTTTTAAGAGGTTTTTTATTTGGTATTCGGCGTGTGGATCCTATCCTCCTATCGATCCTATTGTGCATTTCTTTATATTTTATTCCCTGACCATCCCATTCCTACACCTAGTAGAATATACTTGCCTGTATTTAGCTGAGTAGTTAATGTGTGTTTGTCTGTAGTTGTTGTTATATCTTTTTATGATATATTATCTTTTTATTTTCGAGTGCTATTTGTTTAGGTGGATTCGAGAAAAATGCCTTTAGGTGTCCTCGCTGACGAACAAATTAAGGCGGGATATGAGACATTATTGCATCTGTTTCACATAGTAAAAAAGGGAAAAGTCAGCTATAATAGGATTAAAGATCTCTCTAATAAGTAAGTACGATTTATTCTTTATCGCCCACCTCTATGTCTTTGTTGTTACTCTAATGTTCAATGGAATGCCATTTCTCTTAATTTAAAACAAAAGAGAGTGATGCCTTGAAATTTTTATTTACTTAATGTTATTCATATATATTCATTGTGAAGAAGTAAACATTTCATCGTTTGTGACGTTGTAGTTATGAAGTTATTTCTTAATAACTATAAAATTAGCTGACCCAGCAAAAGCTGTTCTGTCTTACTCATTATTTAGGGGTATAAAAAATAGATGTTGGTATATATATATATATATAGACCTACCGATATGCACACAAAATTTCATGAAAATCATTCCAGCCGCTTCGGAGGAGTATGTAAAAAGTATATAATTTTAAATACATATAGATTTCGCTAAAATTATTAGAAAGTAATTAAGTGGCTACATTTTAGTGTCGAACTGATTTAACAACTAGTCCTATACATATAACATTATTGATTACAGATTCTACACGAAAATACCACATAAAGGAACAGAAAAAAACTTAGTTGTTCTTGATAGTGTGGAATTGATTAAATCCAAAGTTGATATGCTTAACGATTTGCGGAACACTCACTTATCGTTTAGATTATTAAGAGAAGGTAAGTGTTTCGTCATTAGTATATAAGTGTTGATTGATTGATTCTTGGCCAGCGTGGTGGATTATGGCCTGAACCCTCATAGGAGGCCTGTGTCCCAGTAATGGGAATGTATATGGGCTGATGATGATTTTATAAGTGTTGAGGATGAATTGGCATGAGGACACTAATAGTTATCGGATGTAAAAGATTTTTAGCGGTTAGTGGTAAGTTTTAAATCTTGACTGCCTTTTTTATGTATGTAATGTAATTTTTTGTATTTACACTTTTTATTAGAAATGGACAAGTCTGTTAATAGCATGGAGACATTCTACAACAGATTGAACACAAAAATCGTTGCGTTGGACAAAAATTCTCAGGAATTTAATATGATATTGGAATACTTTACGAACACCCAATCAAAAACACATCTTAATAACTTTAAGATGCACATTGACGAGGTAAGTCTTGTTTCTTTCCTTCTTCGTTACATTTTTTAAAAATAATGTAGTCATTGTTATCATTTTACATGGTTCCAATATCATAAACTATGTAGGAGTTGAAATTAATTTTCTCCTATAAACCTAATCATATGTACTAATAATAACAGTAAGGCCTACGACTAGAGATATCACGATGGGCGGCTGACGCACAAATATTCGTTACTTCTATAATACGCGCTTTCCTTTACCATGAAAGACGCAACAACAATTATATTTGTTTAATCGTGGACAATGTAATGGCATACGAAATACATATATCGACAAATAAAAATCGCTAGCTATCGCAGTGACGCTTGGTAACGTGTAATCTTGTCTCGTTGGCCTTATAAATACTAGCTTCATTCTAAAATTCAAACCTCATTCAGTCAATACGCTTATTAGGGGCATAATGGTAATTGGATTTTAATGCATATTTTCAGTTAATAGACTTAGAAAAACACTGCTTGTAATTCCCTCAGCTGATGTTCATTTGCACAATATTGTAATTAGTAATCATTTTGTTGTAATCTATTGCATACTAAGTCAATAACCTGCAGTACTAATAATAAGATGGTTGTTCAGATATTTCTAGTGGAACGGGAAGGTGAAAGAGAACGCTATGAGCCTTACAAATCACTGCATAATAGGAAACTGTTATGGCACGGATCACGACTCTCTAACATTTCTGCTATACTCTATGAAGGTTATGTTCATATTTGGACCTTATAAATATTTTAATTCTCATTTGTCGTTAAAACATTCCTTTGGGCATTTCAAAACACGCACAATACAATATGAATAAATAGAACGTTAGAAATATAATTGAAATAATCTATGAGTATTTACTATTTAGACTATATAATAAAGCTCCAAGTTATTCATTATGAACTCTGTTTTTCGATTATGGATATATGTGGGCTATGTTGAAATGGGGTTGCTGGTAATACTAAATAATAATAATTTAAAATTAGTTTTAGTAATATCATATATACGCATTACATTATCTGGTATTTCACTATTTTTCCATATTTTTTAATTACATATTGTACAATTATAATAATTAATAATAATAATAATTTATTTTACATATATGTTATATATATGTATACATTTTGTAACTTAGTAATATATATATATATATAGTACTTAATAATATACGTGGTACATATATAGCCATATATGTACCACGGGCGAAGCTGGGGCGGACCGATAGTGTTATATAAAATTTTTTAAATAAGTATAATTTGTGATGAAAGGTCTCCGCATAGCACCGCCAGAAGTGATAGCAACAGGTCATATGTTCGGCAAAGGTATATACTTCGCGGACGTAGCAACAAAATCCGCGCAATACATACACGCTACTACGGATCATCCTACTGGGGTGCTCTTGTTGTGCGAAGTTGCTCTCGGTAATATGTAAGTAACTAAAGACTGTTTAAAAGTTTATTTTTTAACTGTTTTATAAATCATAGTGGGCATCCGATTTGGTGGTTCGTCTGATGGCAAGCGATCACCGCCGTCTAAGAATACTTACAGAGGAAGGAACGTTGCCCGATTAAAAAAAAATTCAAACTCGAGAGATAAGGGAAAGAGTGATGTCGGGAATAAAGAAATGGACTGGGTAGGGCGTGAAATCGGAAAACGAGCTTCTGATTTCACGCCAATTCTGTGGGGGTATGGTACCTTGGCCGGCGCAAGCTGTCCCAATTCGTGTCGAAGCGTAAGCGTTTCCTTGGCCATTATTTAAGTACTAGACAATGTTTTTTCTTCGTAGCTTTTGGTGATTCGATTCTTACGAAAAATACTAAATAAATAAAAAAATATATGTAATATTTAAATATTTCCTTTTTCTTCAACAGGAAGAAATGCTACAGCAATGAATACGTCACAGAATTGCCAGATGAATACCAATCAGTTTGTGGAGTGGGTCGTAATAAACCAGACCCCTCGCACACCGTAACATTACAAGACGGTACAATTGTACCTCTTGGCAATATTGTACCGAACGACGATATGCTCTCTACGCAAAGTCAACTTATTCATAATGAGTATCCTTTTTAAAAAAAGACACTAGAAAAAATTACTACTCTGCATACCATGCATACTAAAAGTAACATTATTTTATGTCTCTCATTTCCTTAGTGTAGATTATTAGATTATAAAGCAACAGTGAGTAGATTTCAGCCGCAGGTAGTCTAGATATAAATTTTAATATCGTGTCTAGGCAAATAGTTGCAGATCTAAATACTTAGTCTGGCCATAAATACTGTTACACTTAATTATAAAAAAATATTACATTTGAATTTCGAATCTGTCA
>NC_052114.1:3471634-3494967 GCF_012273895.1 Zerene cesonia
ATAGTGTTGATAAATATGGAAAATAATAATGGAGACAGGACTCCGCCTTGCGGAACACCAGCACTTACATCACACCATCTATTTTTATAGATAAATATATGAATGTTCCGCAAAATTTTAACGTCTTGATTCATGATTTGATATAGCTGAAGAAAATTGAAGAGTTTAATAATTTTTAATAAAATACAAACAGTCTTTGAAGTCTTTATTTCCTTAAACTATAATCACATACATATACTTTAAGTAGTCTTTTATATTCATTTGTTTTTACCATAGGTATATATCCTTATATTCTATCTTACTTAACACATAATGTTGTTTGTGAATGTTTTTAGATTTAATAATTATACATATGGCTAGTTTATTGATCATAAACGTGAACGGATTCTAATCTAACACTGCATATTATCCATAATTTCAGTGACATGTACCTTATGAGCTTGAATCTATTATTATTATTAATGGGATCCAATTATTTTTAATAATTTCATGAACTCTTTTTTTTATTTACAGGAATTTATGGATGTCTACCCTTATGACTACCCGTTTAATATTATTAACTTACATCGATTGAATACAGACAGGTATACGCATGTAATGCATAGGAAGATTGATTTCTTAAAGAAATTATTTCATTGATTTAGATCACACTATTTGCATTGTGATAAAATCACAAACTTTTCATAACTACTAGGAAGAACAGCACAGGAAAAATGTAGCACGAAAGGGTACACATTTTGAAAGTAGCTCGAGCGCACAGTTCAGGTTTTACCTAATATTCTTAATCAACTAATTGTCATTCAAAGTAATTAGATTCAGAATTCAAACTCTCGAGACATTCCACAACGAAATTGACAGAGGATACGCTTTCATTATTCGAAAAGTCTGCAGCGTTATCATTGAGCGTGTTAGCAAACGTGTATCGAGGCAAACTAGTGTCTTCCAAAGACAAATGATTCTGGACTGTTGTTCCGTGGTTATATTGCGGCGCTGAATTGACAATATAATTTTCGGACGTATTATTTCTATTATTCTGTGTCGGCATCATTACAGGAGCATTGGATTCCTCGGCGTCCTCGAGTTCCGCTTCCATTATTATCTTTGCTATGCGAAACTTGACAGTGGCCTGTCGCCGTTTCGACATTTGTTTTAATGTTCTAGCGTATCCCAAAAATATAAGATCAGTCTCATCGTGTTCCATATCATCTTTTCTATTATTTAATAAGCTGATAAATCGGTCCACTTGCGATTCATTCAGATCGAATGTTCTTTTACGATTATTTTGGTCGGTATGTGGGGATGAGATAATGGGCTCATTAAGTCTTAAGTGCGTGTGCTGAGTTGTCGTTTGGGGATATTGAGTCAACGTGCCGGGCACTTCCAGCTCGCAAGTGAGCTGAGCCGAGGCTTGAGGATATTGAGACTGCAATCCAGGCTCTTCGTATATGGAATCCTCGCTCTCATTGAAACTCTGGACGTTTGAATCGGGCGAAACGAATGCTAGATAAGGCTGTAAGAAGGACGCATCCTGTCCCCAGGGTAGGGCTTCGACAGTTTTAGCCGCTTGACCAGTATCATTTTTAGTGCTTTCATCGAGGTACTTGTCAAAAGCATCCTTAAAGGATTTTCTTTTGCCATTAGCTGTGTCACCTAAAACAATATTATTTGTGTTTCAGGAGCCGTTACTTGGAATCAGAGCAAAAAAATCGCGTTTAGTCAATATACGAAAGATAATTTGGATTAAGACGAATATTGAAAATAAAAGTGCTACCTTTCTATTCATCTATGACAATAATAATCATCATACATAAGAATAATCTGCCCAATGATACACATCGAATTCTCCTGCCTACCTGGACTTAAGAAGAAGAACGCATTTTTTTAAATAAACTTCAAAGTTCAAAGCATACATACTCATGATACTGAAATGTTTCATTTAAAAACGCCTACAATTTTTCACAGCATCATTTTAATTCTTAAAACATTTTGTTTATTGTCTAGTTAATTAAAATCTTGAATGAATTAAATTGACTTAAACGTGGTTTACAAGATTAAAAATATAATTAAGCTATTAGTATAGTTATTAACTTACGTTACGTAATTGGCCGTGTTTTTTGCAACGAATGAAATAAACTATTGAGACACATACATGTGTAAAATGGTATAAAAAATAAATAAATAATAAGGATAATCAAATAAACATACTGACAAACTTAATACACGCAGCGATGGTAAACAAAAAAAAAACGGGTAGGTATATTTGGATAGGTCTTTAAAAAAGAGGTTTCAAAATGACATAAACTCTTCGAAAATACATTTATACATAATGGTTATAAAAAAACAAAATAGTCGTGATCAGAACTAAACAAAAATTAATACAAACTTATTAAAAAAAAAAGAGAAAGATATATGTAGTGTGTATTATATATTTCATGTGAAATCATTCAAAGAAAGTGTTTCTTTCTATTTTATTTCTTGTTATCAATCCAGAACCCTGTAGGAGTAAATACATCATAAACATCTTCTTCAAAAGGCAGGTGGATCAGTCGCCGGTGTCTTGCCAGACCGAGACTTTTCCTTGTTAGTCCGAAACGGGAATCGAACCCATAAATTCTCACGTGTATACCACTGTACCGTAGATGTACTCCTCCTGGTGGTAGTTTAACTGTATGGAAGGAAAACTGGTGAATCAGTGTCGCATACAATAAATATTAACTCACCTTTAACTTTGTTGGTGGAAATTTCAGGTTTCGTCGATTTAGGCGAACTCAAATTCCCCGACACCTTTACTGGTCTGCCTTCAACTACGTCTTGAGGTACCCGAGATAGAACCTTAATAATATCAGAAAAAAAAAACATTTAGCAACAAGGTTGAATCACATTTTAAAGAGTTTTGTTCTCGCCCAAATAATGACGACATTTAAACAAAGTTTTTAGTAAATATTACTCAAGTGTAGCTCAACAAATGTTAACGATGAAACAAATGGATCTTCCAAATGCCATATTCAATATGTAGAAAAAATTCGTAGGAAAATAGCTCGTATGAAGTAATAGTCAAAACTATAATCTACTTTAATAGACATAAGTTGTTTTAATGAAAATACTCACATCAAAAGCCCAGTCAGCGAAATTGTGTTTCTCAATGAGAGAAAGTGCACCAATTAGTTCTATACCAGGAGTAGATTCAATTTCATCCAGATACTTCTCATCGATTACCTGAAAATAAGTTTATTTTTATATACTTATATATAAGCTCTTTATTTATTTATTTGTTAATATACCCAGAGACATTATACAGGGTTTATCATTATTAGCACAGGTAGATTTTGACTGCCTTTGATGATCTTTTTTTCTTTGTCTATCTGTTTATCCTACTATCCTATCCTATCTCACTTCCTATCCTACTAATCCTATTACTATTATTAATACGAAAGTTTGTAAGTGTGTTGGTTACTCTTTCACGCGAAAAGTGTGTTTGTTACTCTTTCACGCAAAAACTACTGAATCGACACATAGGCAACTTTTTTATCCCGATATTCTATCGAGATACGAACGAACGCAGCTAGTATTATAAAAGGCGGGTCTCACACTCACATGAATGCCGCCGATCTCGATCTTCTCGAGGACGGTGGAGGGCTTGGCGAGCGCGTCGGGCGCGGACAGCACGGCGGCCACGGTGGGCACGAGCTGCGGCACGGCGCGCCCGCCCAGCCGCAGCACGCGCCGCTTCACCGCCTCCTTCCGCTCCGCCTTCAGCCCGTATATGAAGAACTGCACGTTCTTCAGCGGCGCGTGCACGTTCGCCGCGCGGGGCCTGGAACGCGGTTTAGTAACCGTTATGTACGTACTTTGCGTGACCGTCAATAGAACAGCTCGACGGAACAAAGTGGGGTTTTAGTCTAAAGGGGTTTTAGTCCTTCTTTCTTTCTTTCAAAACATTGATCGTCATAACATGTTCAATATTGTCAAGAGGAGACGTGTCGTATACTCGAAATTATAAATGAAATAACTCACTTCTTAGGCCGCGGTGGATGGATTTCTATAAGTCGCTCATCATTGAATATTCTTTCTCCTAAGGTTGGCACGTAATCCTTAAAAGCTTGGTATTTCTGCAATTCCGGCGGGATTTCCATCAATTTCCTTCGAGGCTTTTTAGTTTGATAGTTACAAGAGCTCCATTCGTCGCGATGTCCTGTTAAAGTCATTTATATTATTTCCCATTCATGGTGAAAAATTTAAAACAAGGGCAAGGCCATAGTTTCGTTTGTGTATTCGACAATGGCATACATGATAAAAAAAATATTTCGTAACAAGACAAATACATATGCCTTCCCTGATTAAATGATAAACATGAACATAATTCATAAGGCGATGCGAAATTCGCTAATCACAAATTAAATATTCTTGAAAAAATATTACAAATCTCACCTGTACATTCGTAATTCAAAGATTTGAGCTGTAACTGTCCCTGGCATTCCGGACACTTTTGCAATACGCCGAACGTCATACAATCCGCTAACAAGTCTAATGGCTAGAAATTTAAAAAGAAAGCAAAGTTAATAAATGCTTTATTTATATGTTAATACAAGCTGGAAATTGCAGCTTCACTCGCGTGGTACCTGGGTATAGTGTAGTCTATGTCGTATGTGTCAATTCAGACTCATACAATGTATTGTTACTCAATAAATGTTTTTTTATTTTATATTGAATAGAGACCAAGTACCCATATTTAATATTAGTAGGATACCTCAGATTTATATATATTTTTTTAACTTAAGTTAACAGTTAGCATTTTGCCCATAAATCTCTAACATATTATTCGGAGTTACTAACAATTATGCCAACTAGGTCGTTAACTAAACAAGGTAACCTTCACATTTTCAGAGCAAAATTACCGGATTCCAAGAACAAATTTAGTTTACTTTAGTATTCAAGATGGTAGCTGTTAAAAATAATTTCAATCAATAAGTGTTCGACTGGCAGAGTTCTAAAGATAAACATCACATTGATATTATATTGTATGAATATTACAGTTTGCGTTAAATAAAATTTTATATTAATGTCTAGGGCAAAGTCTCATCTTTTGGTTAACATGTTGCCTACTTAGCAGTTAGCACTACAAACGGAAATCAATGTTGATATATTTATATAAACATTATCCTTACTTCTTCAGTTCCTTTCAGCAATTTCATTTCGTTCCTTTTACATAATATTTCCAATTCGCCTTTAGACAGAGCTCGTAAAGCTCGCTTATGTTTGTGGAAGGTATCATTTTGCAGTCTTATCTCTTCGTCGTTGTTGCGCCGCACAGTGTTCCGCTCGGGCACTATTTTATGCTTCATGGTTGGTTTTTGTGCATGTGGTCTAGCCAAGAAATTTAGTACATTCAAACGTGTAAACTAGGATAGCGACTAAAAAAATTGCAATTTGCCAAACAATAAAAAAATAAAAATTAACAACCATTGTTTTGGGGTCTATAACACATCCGTATTACAAAGCAAGCACTCTTTAAATATTTAAGGCACAGAAATGGTCTGGTTACTGCATTACTATATTTGTGGATACCTTATATTATTTTTGACATTCTCCTTATCTTCTGAAGACAGCAATTCAAATCCTGGCATATATTCTCCTCCCACAGAAAACTGAAACTCGCTTCTTATATTTGAAAAGCATGACAAGTGATAAAATTGAGCTGTTTCACCATATCTCACTGAATATTCTACTTTAGAAACCCTTAGATCATCCTAAAAATAACATTCAATGTTTTAGTATTTTAACACAAAATAATTATTTAATGGATAAACAGTCATAAAACAAACAAATTATCTACATACCTTAACTATTCTTAAGCTACATACCCTACAGGTAGCATTGGACGTTTTACTTTTTTCTACACAATAATCTGATAGAATAGCTCTTTCTCTGTCATCAAGAACATTTTTTGGTTCATCATTTTCACAATTATTTTGCTCAGTAGGATCAACTGTGAAGTTTTGTAATATTTATAATTTGCATTTTACATGTTTGTCACTGATACAAATTACATTAAAAAAGAATTCAATAGACAGAACCAATGAGACTAAAGCAGTGTCAAAAAAAAAAAAAAACAAAAAGCATACCTAACTGCGCTTTAATTCTTATCTGATCTTTATGCTCAAGGGTATTAAAGTTCTCAAATTCGGTAAAGTGTGCAAAGCGTTTGCCTTTTTTGAAAAAACATCTTTCATGATTCCAAAGTGACTGCAAAAAGCCTTTTGACTGAAACAGATAAGATATTTTTTGCTATTGCATTAAAATGAACAATGAAATAATCTACACAAGATATTTTTTCTCCTGACTAACGGTGCACTCGCATGTTGTTATTTCAGAGTTTAAATGTTTATGCCTAATAACATATACCTGACAACATGACTGTAAATGTATAGTTCATATCAAAACTAATCATCAACACAAACATATGTGCAAGTGTTAACCATGTTATAAGTAACATTCAATCATATTGTGTTTCATTTAAAGATGAAAGTTACTTATTAGAAATTAACAAAAAATAGCATTTATTACACATCTATTCTGACTATAAAATATAGCTTTTCATCTCATTATCAGTCAAACCCAGCGACCATTATCAATTTGATATTATCAATTCTATAATATTCTATAGCGATATTATCAATTTGAAATAACAATGAAGCTTTTTTTTTTTTATTATGAGTGAGTGTTGGCCAAGGCATTGGAGGGTCGCCTGTCCTAGTAAAGGACCAGCACTGGCTATGAATATTTGCAGAGGCTTTGATCATCAGCCCTTATATGTTCCCACTGCTGGGACACAGGCCTCCTATGAGGGTTCAGGCCATAATGCACCACGCTGGCCAAGTGCGGGTTGGCAGATGTCACATGTCGTCGAACTTTTTTTGATTCTTGGACATGCCGGTTTCCTCACGATGTTTTCCTTCACCGTTTTAAGCAGTGGTGATGTTATCTACATGTGCAGATAAATTGAAAAATCAATTTATTTCCTGCACGCTCGCCCGGTCTCGAACCCCGACTTATCGATTTTTGAAGTCCGAGGTTCTCACCACTGAGCCACCACTGCTTTCCAAGGCTTTACACCTCTCTAAATGGATTGAAAACTTTAGAGAATAAAGGATGAGGAAAGGATTGCTGAGGTGAAGGAAGGAAAACATATAACCAAATTCTCATAACCTCAACAACGGAAAAATCTTAAATTGTGTACCTAATTTTAAGTGAATAAAACATACATATAGCTTTTATATGGCATAAACATTTGCTTATACCATCCTACACTGGTGGGTTTGTGTATTTGTGTGCATGTAAGTGTCCAGCATATGTGTGAAAGATTTAAGCTGCATAATACTTATCCATTGTTACATATTTACTTGGCACTAACTTTAATCTATGGGAATAAATATTTTGTATAAGATCAAAATATCAAAAGGATATATCTATGTTGCAAAAAATCTAACAAAGCTACTCTGCTGATTTCCTTGATAGTAAATTTGTAAAACTGACTAAATGGACACAGTGGAGCACAGTGCACTGATAGATAAATAAGCAATTTTTATACAATAAAAAAGCAACACAAAATAAGTTGTTTCTAGCAAAATGTATTTATCAGTGTTTTATAGTAATATCAATACATATTTTAAATTAAAGTTAAAACAAGCCTGGTATTTAAAATATTCTTTATAAAAAATTTGTCCTAAGCAGATAAAATGGGGAATTTGTTTATATACACAAATTAATTTCTAGTTGAATCATTTAACTGTTCTTAAGCTGAACAATTTAGCCAGATATATAATTGAATAATTTTGTACCAGAATGTTGTTTTATTTAAAAATAATTAAAGTGAATTTCGCAATAGCATATGTTACACTGATAAATGTAAAACACGAAACATAATATTAAAATTTTGCTGTGCAAATTAGAATAAATCAAATTATTAAAAATTCGAAGGAATAAAAATAATTAGGAAATAGGAAGTATGTAAATGAAGACATACGGATGTTAGTATATGTTACGATTTTACTTACGATACGAAAGATGTGTTATACGTACGAAATTTTAATTAACAAGTCGAACCTGCCAATTAAAAAATATGGAGTGTCTAAAGAAATTATTTTATTTAAAATCAATCAGTGATCTACCACTATTACTAATTAACGATAGGTACAATGGACGTGACTAGTAAGGTGCAATGAAATGGACGATACGGGCTACGGCCGCGCCCGTGTTTTTGTTTGATCACACCTAAGAACATGTAGCAAATGATTTTTGATTTTTATTACCTTAACTACATAGGCAATCCTTAATTCATTTCTAAAAATTTTTTGTTTGCACGTTTTGCATCTTGATTTACAACTCTTGGCATAGTCAATTTGATATTGAAACATTAGTTTTTAAAATAATAAATATTCATATACAATTCGTTTTAAACGTGAATATCTGTTGTAGAAAATTTTAACCGAATATTTTTAGAATATTTACTGTAAAATGATGTATTATTTTTATTCTAACTAGGTACTTTATTAGCGCCAATTTTGCCAAAACATTTCTTGACAACTTGAATTTTAACCACAGATTAATAAGATTTACTAAAGATGGTACTACAGTCTGACGTAGACAGGCAGTGTTGCCTGCTGCAATATACGTGGACATATTATTATATTAACAGTTAACGGCACGAAATAACTCTACTAAATTTGTTAAGTCAGCTGTGACTTGAATCCAATAGAAAGAGTTTCTCCCCCTGTGGCTTGAACCCTATAGAAAAAATATAGGCACTCACGAAAAAAAAACATCTTATTGTAATAACTAGCTGCGCCCCGCGGTTTCACAGGCGTATGTCCTTATCCTACAGGAATATCGGGATAAAAAGTTGCCTATATGTTATTCCAGTTGTCCAGCTGACTATGTGTCAAATTTAATTGAAATCGGTTCAGTAGTTTTTGCGTGGAAGAGCAACAAACACACACATCCTTACAAACTTTCGCATTTATAATATCAGTAGGAGTAGGTTTAAATGTGTGTAGACAATTAATACTTCACAAAATATTACTACCGGCTGAACTATGTCCTATAGCTGCTAGAAAACCTTTATACGTAATAGAGTTGTTTGTTCGTAATCTTCTCTATCTTTTCAATTCTTTTACGTTAATAATTATTTACTATCCATACCTAAAACAAACCATGACGTTGTATTTTCTATAACCCTATTAACATGCTTTTTTCCAAACTCCGGCGGTATTTGAATTAAATAATACTGATAATATTGTTTTAGGCATCGAAAGTCCCAATATGTAATGCAAAAGCCAAAATCAGTTCATCAGTGGTTCATAATTAACGGCTCATCTATACTTATATTACAAAGCAGAAGAGTTTTTTTTTTTTGTTTCAACGCACTAATATCAGGAACTACTGGTCCGAATTGAAAAATTATTTGTGTTAGGTAGCCCATTTATATAGCCAATATATGTACCACGGGCGAAACCGGGGCGGACTGCTATGTACACTTTTATCACAATATCAATAAAACATCATAAAATGCCACCATATAAACCATCACGTGCGATCGTTTGCTTTCAGCGCCTTTCGAGCAATTTTTGAACCTACTGGCTGGCTACTATATATTTGAAAAAGAATAAGCATTTTAAAAAACTTGTGGATCCTTCATGAGAAAATAATAAAAAAAAAATAACCACTAACGTCATACGTTAAACGTTATGACGTCATAGATAAGCACGCACGCGCGGTGAAATTTTGAACATTTTAATTGATTTCTGTACTCAACCATGATTTTTTAAATCTAGTGAAACCATTACGAAATCGCTCTACGAAATCACTTAGTTTTTTCTAACGAATGGAATACATACTTTTATAACTAGCTTGTTTTGTTTTTTCTTTTTAGTTTTATAGCGTTGAAATGGTTTATAAAGATCAATTTTTAAATTTAGAAAAACATTTTGCCACACCATAGCAACAGGGGCAACCGTGATCCCGCCTCGGCAATCGCACTTCATGTGTCTAAGGTTCACCCAACGCCATCTATTGAGATGACTAACAACAATCTTAACCAATATGATATTTGAGAACTTTTTAAAGAATAGAAAAAAATTGATCACGTGTCGGGATTCGAACCCGCGTGTTTTTGCCATACCGTAGCAACGCCTAGCCTCTCGGCCATTTGAGATCCCGACACAGTAATTGAATTTTACGGCTAAGGCACGTACAACCGATAGAGTAGAAGAAACTATGGGAATATATACTGTAAATGAAACAACATTGTCATATGAAAAATATTAATAATAACATAAGAAATTTTCCAGAATTATAGAATTAATAATTATAATAAACGAATCTACCAAGTACAGATTCATAAAAACAAAAATCAATCAAACAAAACATAATCAACTGGGTTAATAGAAACTTACAATACACAATTTTAAGAAATCAATTTCAATTTCTATTTTACTCAATATTGTAATGAAATAAGAAATCCATGAAAGGTTATACTTATTCCTCACAATGAAACGTGATGTTGCTGCCATGATCGTTTACAATAGTTATAAACAAACCAACTACAATATAATATACCTTATGGCACACTTTAAAGTGAAGAGAAGTAGACATATTATATAATTAAAAGCTTAATTAACTTTTTGAACAATATGAATTGAATAGAGTTGGAAACATTATTTAATTTGCGATTTAATAAGTAGATGTACACTTATAGTAATATAATCAGGACCCGATTTAGCAGACGGCAAAAGACATTCGAAAAAAAAAACGAAAGAAAAACTGTATTGTTTTTTATTTCCATTTTAGAAAATAATTTGGGGCCCAAAGACTCTACTTCTGTGTTGACCAGAGGCCTCCAGATCTCTAAATCCTGCCCTGAATACAATTACTACTACTTAAGTAGTTTATCTGGTTACTTATATTTAAATTTGATCTGCAGCAGATATTTGATGTTAACTTGAGCAACATCGTATACAATAAATCTGAAATAGTTTTTAAGGAAATAATCGTCACAATTTTGACACTATATTATTTGAGTATCCTATTAGCAAATAATCCCAGGTAATAATGTAAATAAAAATGGCGACTTAAGCTTCGGTTTCTTTATTTACCCAAAATTAAAATTTCTATTCCCTTATTCACTATATAGGCCATAGTAACTAGCACTCCAAAGGGCGTAACTATCCCCGTTACCCAACGCTTGCGCCCAGATTGCCGTGTAGTGGTGAGTCTAACCTATTCCGTTTTAGTGGTTAAAACAACACCAATTTTATGTATATGGGAGTCGAGCACACTTCGGCAGGGAAGCAACACACCATCACAGAAGGCCGGCGTGAAAAAATAGCATCCTGCTGCATCCATTTCCTTACACTTCCCAGTCTTTTGATTTTCTTAATCCCTTTCCAATTTAAAGTCGGCAATCCATTTATAGAGATGTAAGGGTTGCAATCGACCTTACGCCTGTCCAAATGTTTATGGGCGGTGGTAGCGGTTACCATCAGGCGACCCACCAGCTGCGATTACCGCCGATGACATAAAAAACACCAAGAACAGCGGATTTATGTAAAAGGATACTCGTTGTATAGCAGGGAGCACTGCACCGGGTTCGGTACGGGCGTGCCCAGGGGCACGATGACACCGTCGTCGAGCACCTTGTTCTGGGCGGGGTCGGGCTGCGATCGGCCCACGCCCCATACCGAGTGCTTGTCACTGGGCAGCTTCGTTACGTTTTCCGCTTGCATACACTCTTTCCTGTGAAATTATGTTTAAATATAATAGTTGTTTATTCTTCCATGTTCATACAAATTTTTTGCTTCATATATTTGGATAATATTATAATAACAAAAGAGAGAGTATACATAAGCAAGCTACAGAGCGCGGGTGTCACACGTTACTGTTCTCTGTATCTGTGCTAAAGCGCTTTGATAGTGACGTTTCGACCATGGTACAGGGAAAATATCGATATTGGAATTATGAGGCTTGCAAAGAGGACCTCCAATGCCGGCACTACACATTAACTACTCTATAAAAAAATTGTTTAAGAACATCTTTACAAAGAGTCACTCACATGTTACCAAGAGCCACTTCACTCAGCAGCATTAGACCCACTGGTCTGGATATGTCGGTGTAGCAATAATTCGCCGACTTGGACACCATGTCGGCGAAATAGATGCCCTTGCCGAACATGTAGCCCGTTACCGGGGCTTCCGGGGGCGCTATGCGAAGACCTGCAAAAAGTCACAAGTGTCACAAGTCACACACAGACATAAGTCGCTCATTTTTTGATTGATGAATATTTTTTAAGTACTTTGCATCAACATTATTAATCTATCGCCACGTTGATAGGTCGTGTCATTTAGAATTTTAGCAGGAACTCCTTATCAAAACGCCATAAAGTAGTACTAAAGCTAGAGGTAGGCCATAAAAAATATTCAAAATCTTATATTGAACAAACAATACAGTATTACCAAAATTATAAAAGATCAAGCTTTCTGATGGTAAAACTTGATTTTTGAGTTATTCCTTAATAGAAGAAACTAAAAAAAAAACAATATCTAATATTTCCAATCACTATAATATTAGTTTAGACCAAGATTAAACCTTGTGATAGAATTCCAGCATAGTTGGTAGTTCTGGAGCCGTGCCACAGCAGACGCCTGTTATGGAGCTTCCGGAATGGCTTGAACCGCTTCTCTTCGCCTTCACGCACTACTTTAAATACCTTAAAATACGAAACGAAATTTTTATTTGGAGCCTTATTTAAGTGATTAAATTGTTAAATATTATTAATTGCTGCACTTTAGAAAATAAATGTGTGTGCCTCTAGAGCGTAATACTGCTCAAATTCATGTTAAAATGACAAAAAACGATTTGTTTATATTAACGTGGATAAATTACAAAAATATACAATTACTTGTTGAAGTTCGAGATTATAATAAGAGTGTGTAGCAGCGTGCGTATTCTTTATATATTCAGATATCATCTTGAATTCTTCACTATCTTTGGCTAAAGGCTCTATGTCTGTTTTCAGTTTCTTATAATGAGATTCAATTGGACAAGCGCTTTTATCATCTGAAAAGAAATAACGTATGCATTTTTATTATTTTCAACATAGAAAACGTTATACTTAAATCAAATTAAAATTGGTAAGTTCGCTCAAAGTACATGCTGAAAACAATTAAAAACGATAGTCCGATAGCATTAAACATTCAAAGACAGTTCTTACAGAGGAGTAACCCTTAATAATTGTTATAATATTTGATAGATATTGATCACAAATATGTCGGTTACCTGATTGCAGAAGACTGTACGCAATTTCAATTTCGAGTAGGTTATCAAGCATCTGTATTTTATTGGTGATTGCGTCTATGCTGTCCAGCAGCGGAGGATTATTTGTACCAAAGTTATGCGGAATTAGAGTATAAAACCTGTACAAAAAAAAAAATCAATAAAATCATATAGGCTTAAAGTTTCTCTGTGTATGCCTAGTTTACAGGTAAAAATGAAACCAACTATGTTACTTGGGACACGGTGGCTTTGGCGGATATCAGATACTAAGTGTATAAATTTGTGTCTCAATTCGTATAACATAAAAAGTTTATTTTTCATACATTTTATGAGTTATAATTATCACCTCTTCCACGAAACTAAAACGTCATCACCAGCTCATATATGTTCCCACTGCAGAAACACGGGACTCCTATGAGGGTTCAGGCTCTAATCCGCAAGAAGTGCGGGTTGGCATATATCACATGTCGTCGACCTATATACTTCTTTGACATGCCGGTATCCTCACACCAGTGTTGGTTTTAATAAAGTGCAGATAAGTTAAAAAATTAATGCATTTCTTGCACGCGATCCGAGTCCCATCTCGAACCCCCAACTTTTCGCTCCAAGTCCGAGGTCCTAACTACATTTAATAGGTACTTACTACATTTAATAGATTACATAAAGTAAATATGACCATTAAGTAAGACCTTATATTATAGACAAACACAACATACTGTTTCTGTATAATACATTATGTTCAATAATATTTTTTTTTTATGTCATAGCGGGCAGCTGAGCTGGTGGTTCGCCTGATGGTAAGCGATCACCATCGCCCATAAACATTCGCAAAGGTATTACCTCTGTAAATGCGCTGCCCACTTTTATGGGGTAAGGGAAAAGGAAAGGATTAACGACTGGAAAGAAGGAATGAGAAAAATAGGACGGGTGAGGAAAAGGAAACAGGCATGGCAAGGCATGCCACTATTTCACGCCGGTTTTCTGTGTGGGTGTGGTACTTCCCCGGTGCGAGCTGGCCCAATTTGTGCCGAAGCGTGCTCGACTCCCACAATAATTTTGTGATATTTTATCAATAGGCAATGGCCGGAAATCTTTTGTAATCCATCCCAGCTTCACCTGTGGTTTTGCTTAGGAACCTTCTTTGATCTTCATTTAAAACGATAAAAAATAGAGGAATTTGTCGAGCCGATTTCGAGTTTTATCCTTGGCACCACATTTTGTGTGCCGTTTTTATTTATATACATAAATATTTATAAAAAATAATACCTATTTGTAGCATCTACAATTTTGTTGTTATTTGCTTTGCCGTCCTGTATATTTGTAAGAAGTTCAGATAACACATTATATCCAGATTTAATTTGCTTCTTAGACAGTTTTCCTAAAGGCATCTTCTCCGTGTCAAGCTAAAATAATAATAAAATAACCATAATTATTTTTAACAAAAATCTAAGCTGCCTTCAAATTATCCGAATTAGACAAAATTTAATTGGGAACATATGAAAGGAACCAGCTTTTCAAGCAAATCGGTTGGGCCAGTAAAATATTATGAGCTAACCAACACAAAAATAAAACAGTATCATTGATAACCTCCTTTTTTGAAGTCAGTTGATGGCACCTAACAATTATATTCCCGCTTTCTTTGTTTTAACTTACAACATTCTAACACTTTAAAATAAAGTAATAAATTAGCATATATTTTAATGGATTATGGGAAAATTCTAATAATAATGTGGCATAAATTTTCTTCCCTTTTAAACTTTAATTCATTAAAATGTTTACCTCGAACTCAAGCATAGTCCTTTTCATGTTGTTAACATCGAATATCTCTTTAATGAGGTTTTGTACTGGCATTGGTAGGGAACTTTTCGTATCCACCTCTAGTTTCTTTGTTTCTTCTTCACCATAATCCATATCAATGGGATAATATGCTTCTGGCATCTAAAACAAAATAAAAGTGAATAACTATAAGAATGCATTTATAAGATTTCCTGTCATCTTTTTCTTCAATTCAAGGGAAAATTTCTTAATATATTTTTCGTCTGCAAAATTCCAAAATTATTATTTTTTTAAATCTTACCTTTACAAAGTCTTCTCGGTTATCCCAACAATTCTGAGTTTTCTCCAAATATATTTGTCTGAATTTATCAATAGCCTCATATAAAGTTTTACAATCCTCTACTTTGGTACCTCCTATAGGTGTACCAATCCTACCCCATGCACGGAACAACCAATATCTAAAACATAATGACGATAGCGAATTGATTGGAATCATTTTAGTTAAATATAAGTTTATTTTTATAGAATTCATTGATAAGTTAAATTAATATTTATGTACTAAACACAAGTTAATGTAATGAAAGAAATAATTAAGTTATCAATTGTTATTTATATGAATATCATTTGTCATATTTTATTAATGTTTATAATTAAAGAAGTACAAATAAATTTCTTTAGTTGATGAAATTTTATAATAGAGATTTTTTTTTTTTCAAAGTGGGCCAAGCAGTTGCTGCCAAGTAAATAAACAGTATAATATTATAATAAGGAAAGTTATTATTTACTGTTTATTTGCTTGATATATTTCAGAAACAAATTATTGATAATATCAGACTAGATAGTGTCTAGATCTATCTCTCACTTCTTTTTATCATCGGCCTGAAGCATTTGCAGTTTGTAGAAAGAGTTCTTCCCCGCGACTACGTCAGTCTTGGCTAGAACCACGGTGAACTTATCGCCAGAAGCGTCCGTATACACGTGCGCTTTGTCCGCTAGACCAGAGTCCGGGTCTACGGCCGTACCACCTGAATGACCAACATTTTAAAACTAAAGAGGTATTTTGTATTACGTAATAATTAAAGAAAATCTCATGAAATAATATTATAATAGCTGTTCGCCCCAGCTTCGCTTCTTCTATTATGGTACATATATATTATATAGTCTATGCCACTCGGTGAAGTTTCAGCTTTCCAGTGGTGAAGGAATTTTTGAAATCGGTCCAGTGGTTTACGCAATTGTTATAGGCGGTTTTTCAATCGACTTCAAAAAAGGATCAAAATAAATTAAATATTGATCACACCTTTAATTTTAATCTTTTGTATTGCTGATTTTGACTTCGCATACATGCTTCCAGATTTCGCAATAGATTTCCCGTCGATTACATCTTGCGGTACTCGTTTTGTTGGCTGTGTAAATTCAATAAATTGTAAGATGACATGGACAGACAATTTTAAAAACAAATTCTATATTACGGAATTTGTTTGTAAAATTGTCTAAAATTGTCTATTGAATAGAAAACCTGTTGGTGCATTTCAAATTCAAATTCGTATATTTGCTAGGTATACATTTCTTATTGAAAATAATATATATTCATACTTACATCAGATCCCCAAGGAGCGATATTATGTTGCTTGATAAGTTCTAATGTTTCTGAGACGGTACCAGTTTTGGCATCGATCGCATCCAAGAATGTTTCATCCACAACCTTTAGAAGATTCAAAAGAGCGAATAGTATACATATTTCTTATTAAACATGGTAGGCTTTATCATTTAATTATTATTTGTTATTGTGTTTAAAAAGTTTTAGTCAATTTGGCTTGAATACAATAAATTTCGACTATACTTATTTTTTATGTGAAGTGAAATAGGATATTTTTAGCCCATGTAGGGTACTTAGTAAACTGTATGTGGCCAAAGAAATTTCTTACTTCTATGTCTTCATCCTGAATTTCTTCCATTTTATTGGGCATATTTTCAACATCTCTTTTAGTTGAAATAACAGCCGCAGTTGTCTCGGTCAACTTCGACACAACAAGGCCCCCCATCTTTAATACACGGTTTTTTATTTCTTCCTTTGGCACCTTAAATTTTCCATACAGGAAAAATTGGAGATTCTTCAGAGGCGGAAGAGGGAAGGTTTTTATACTGTAATTTATTTGTTATTCATTAGCGTCAAATGCGTGCTGGCTTATTTAAAGTACTGGAATCGATTTTTAACGATTTTATATTTGATTTTTTTTTCGTTTCAACCCCACTTTATGATAGTATTCTATTATAGTTATACCATATATAACTAGAAATTGATATTTTAATTTAATATATTTGAAATTTCTGAATTGTGTTCATCTAAGTAATGTAACTTTAGGTTGAAATGTTAAAAAATTTATAGCGTAGTAATTAGGAGGCTACTGAGTGACTAAAATTGTGGCTACTCTTCACCGCAGTGTTTGTACTGAACATCTCATTACTTTGGGCACATTGATTTACACCGAAGGCGAAGCCACGGACGGAAAGCTATTACTTAACAGATTGTTGCTAAGGAGTGCTAAATGACCGGTATGAAACATCGCCACGAAGCGAGCAATAAATTTTTATAATAAGATTTTTTTTTATTTTTAATATACAAAAAGTTTTAAAATAAATTCACAAACCTCTCAGGCTCTTCTTTCTTTACGACTGCTATAGCTGGTGGAGGTGGAACCTCAAACACTCGTTCTCCCACTTTGGGTTTGAAGCTTTTAAACACCGAGTTTCCTTTAAATGATTTTGGCACTATCATGGGAGTCCTTTGAGGATTTGTAGTTGTATAAGTACATTTGGTCCATTCACTCAAATTTCCTGTAATTTGTTTAGATTTTCATCTATAACCAGCATGCTTGACGGTGAATAAAACATTAAATCTTGGTCGTTTTGTTTTAAGTTGATAACAACAAATTATTTAATTTCATCAATTTATTTTTATGAAGCAAAGAAAGTTCAAAAAGGGTATACCTGTGCATTTATAATGGAATGTATCAAGAACTAACTGTCCTTGCTTGCAATCTGGACATGGTACAAGTGCTCCAAATGCCATTATGTCAGCCAAGTGATTCAGACACTGTAATATATTTCTTGCATGTAATTTACTATCCTATTTACTTAAACTCATTTTATTTTTTACCCGCGTCTTCGCACGCGTTAAATTCGGAGTAGTTAAATAGATGTTATTATATACATAAACCTTTCTCACAACCCATTGTGTAGTTTTAAAGATCTAAGCATAGGTATGCTTAGATCTTAAAAACTGTAGGTAATCTGTCTGTAGGTAGGTACCTACATACATACATAGGGACAGACCCGGGAATTTCTTTTTCCAACATTTTTCAATAAATAATTATTGTTCAGATGATTCTAGATTATAAAGCTCATAGTATATTTAAAGAATTTAGTCTATTTGAAATGTACAACTATTACTATTCATATATGTGTCTTAAATACATGACAAATCCAAATAAAATTTAAAATAATAGAACACATACCTCATCTAAGCCTTTCTGGATTTCTTGTGAGTTTGCCAGAAGTAGTTCATGTAAGTTATCCTTGCTTAACTCACTAAGCAAATTTTTATATTTGTGAAATAGTTTGTTCTGTTTCTCCAATTTCTTTTCTAATTCTTTCTCTTGTTTAATTTCTGCAGCATCTTTTGGTTCTGCTTTTAATTTTTTAACTGGTACTTCGTCCATATTTGAAGCTCTGTAATTTTCAAATCGAGTGAATGTTAAGTATTTAACTTAATCAAAATCAAGATTCTAAGCAAACCAATGTAGAAACAGAATTTAAAAAAGAAATCCCTATGTATTATATAAATCATCTATGTATTATATGTGTGGTACATTAAAATGTAAAATATTTAACAATTAGTATTTGCCCTCAGCTATGCATGTTATTTCGGAGCAATTTAATGGATGTTATAATACATATAAACCTTCCTCTTTAATCACTCTATCTATAAAAAACCCAAAAGTTTTAAAGATTTAAGCATACATTGGGACAGAGAAAGCAATTTTGTTTAATACTCAGTAGAGAAGACTGCATACAAAGACATTCTTCATTCACAACAATATTAAGCAAAACATAGGAATGTAACTCACTTTATCTCATTTTTAACCATTTTTTGGTCTTCCTTACTAAGTTTATTGAATCCTGGAATGTCTTCTCCACCAGCAAAAAACAACAATTCAGCCTTTCTTTCTGCAAAACACTTAACATGATGCCATGCTGGTGCCTCACCATATTTTGGATCATATTCAATTTTAGCAACTCTGACTTCATCCTAGGACATAATAATTATTTGTAAAGCCTCATGTTATATTGATATGTCATATATTGCCTGTATTAAGAAATAGCATTATGTTAATAATAAATGCAGGAAATAGATTTTCTAAATGTATCTATCATATCAATAACATCAACTCTGATCAAAATGGTGAAGGAAAACATTGTGAGGAAAAAAGCATGGCTGAGAATTAAGTTTTATAACATTTGACATCTGCCAACCTATATTTGGCCAGCGATGTAGATTATGGCCTGAACCTGCATATGAGACCTGTGTTCCAGCAGTCAGAAGATGTATGTGCTGATGATAATGAAACATAGTTTTAAACAAATGTTACTATGACTAGATAATCCTACCTTGCAAATTTTTATATCACAGTGCTTGCAAGTAGATCTGCTGGACTTGGCATATTCAACTGTATAATTAGAGAGGCCTGGTTGACTGTTCTTACTATCATTGCCTCTCTTGGTTCCCTTGCCCTTCTTTCCACTCTTCTCTGTAGGTAAGACTACTTCACCAGATGATCCACCTAATTTATTTTGATATTACATTAAAATATGATTACATAATTTTTATTTTATAACACATGACATAAAATTAAACAAACCAATTTGTTCTTTAATTTTCTTCTGGTCGTTATGTGTTAGTTTATTGAAGTTTGCAATTTCAGCAATACTTGTTGGACACTTTTTTTTGAAAAAACATTCTTCATGATGCCAAGTTGGTTGTTTTCCATCATGGAAAGCTGACTGAAAATGTAAAGAAGTTTGATGGATATGAATGGATGCTTCAGAATTATTATACTGGTTGCTAATGAATCATACATGTCACATTATCTCATAAAGAAATTAAAGTTATTAAATCAATTTCAAAAAAGCAAGGACCTTCCCAATTCACCTTCAAATACTACTTTTTTTTGCATTTAAGCCAGTTCTTCAATCACCTGAACAAGTTTGGACATATGAATTATTTCTTTTTGTTTGATTGGATGGGTAGTGGCTTCACAGATTTTTTTTTTATTTCATAGTCGGCAATGGAGCTGGTAGGTCACCTGATGGTTAACGCTTCCACCGCCCATGAACAAAATCTAGACCTTACGCCTCTACAAATGGATTGCTGACTTTAAATTGGGATGGGATTAAAAAAGGATTAACGAGAGGAATAAGGGAAAGGACTGGGAAGGGTAAGGAAAAGGATAAGGTGATTTCATTTGATGATTTACCCAGATATTGCTAATATATACTAATACAATCAAAATAAAACTTCAAGAGATTTTTTAATCAGTATTTAGCTGTACATAATACTTTAATGAAAATCCCATAACGAATTCAAAAGAGAAAAAGCAATATTGTACTTTAACTTGCACTCAAACGCCATGTACAACGAGCAGATATCAAGAAAACAACCCACATTTAGTTAAAGCAAATTGCCAGACTAGTGTTAATGAAAAAAATATTTATTACACAGATAGAGCTTTAACCCCAATTCCTAATTTTGAATAGAATTTTCCTGTATGAATACATATAAATTTACATAGGTAGTTATAGCTAGAGCTCGTCATTTTAAAGGTGTTAACAAAACCAAATCTTACTTGAACCATAATTGCAATTCGTAGAGTACCCTGATCTATCTTCTGTTTACAAGCTTTACATGCTGCTCGACCAGATTTCGCATATTCAACTTGATACGGCAAATCACTCATTTTGTTAGAAAAATGTGTTCACTATTCATTCAGCGACACCGGCTTCGCAAAAACTGGAAAACAAACTTCAAACTTTCAAAGTGTTGCAAAAATTTTAAAAGTTGTCACTTATAATCGATGTTGCCATTTACCTGAGTGTGAATCACAGACCATAGAGTCCTGTCTCAGTCAATGATAACTGATTTCAATTTACAAATTGCGAAGTGAACTATGTATGCATTTTTATTCAGAAGTTAAGAAGAACTGTGTATCTTAAAAGAGCGCATTTTTGCGCTTTCATCTTAGCACGGACCCGTCGATAAACTGAAGATCCATGCTCAATACATGATCACGAACTTCGGCATGAATGGAGAGGACCCGAAGACCCTTACTCTCGGGTATATGGACTATTAACAAGGAATTTTAAGGTTTTTACGGTCCGTGGTATCGCGGATGGACGTGGACCCATTTCGTTCGACACACACAAACATTTGTGAATGATTTTAAAGATACAGCGGTGCGACTTTTGTTGTATGCTGATATCCATCAGCGACGTTGTTTATTAGTACTGTTACTGTGCACAATTTGCTTATTATTAATAATTAAAAAATCCGCAGCTGCAGCGACTACACTTACGTTTTATTTTACTTTGCATTTTAAATGAAACTATCAAAAAATCTACACAAACCGAAACACATCGTTGAAAGAATCCTGTCTACATGCTTTTTCGTCCTTAGCCGTCACGTGCGTAGTGATCCGCAGAATGACGCATCGTGACTAAGTTCCCAAGAAACTTTACTTACTACTTAACGAAATAAGAATCTTCTGATCACTAATTTATATACCGAATATTATCCACGAATGGATTCGAGATCGTAAATTACATTTAATAAATCTTATTATTCCGTTCATTTAAATACAAAATATTATCATACAAGAAAGTATAAATACAAAAGAGAGATTTTATGTTACTTGTGATTATCGTTAAGATTTAAAATTCAATTCTTTATAATCCCAAACCCTGCTGACCCTGAACCTTGATTGGGATACTTATAAATTCATACTCAGTATAAGTCTTTAAATAAGTCAAGTTTTAAGTAACTAAATACAATTATACTTTTGAAAATGGGTTTTTATTTAGAATTAATAGGTTTTAAATGATTAAGGAAGTCAAAAACTATCCATTCTTCTAAATTAAGGAAGTTAATTTGTACAGTAGCAGTTCACATTTCATAAGTGTTACGATTACGAGTACAGATATACATATATATTATAATTTTGAGGCCATAAGGACGCATTATTATGATTTCTAAAGTACCTACTATATTAATCTGTGATTTATATGCGGATTTATGTCCGATGCATAGATTATACACTTATATATTTACGACTTACGAAGTAATTAATCCTTAATCTGTGCTTATGTAGTCCGATGCATATATAGTCCGACGCTAAATTTTAATCAATAACAATTCTGTTTCTGTGATCTGTCAGATTATGGTCAGATGTCACCTAATCCAGAATTGTGATAATTTTGCAAACACCTGATTTTTTGGATATTTCTTTTCTTCATAATACTATTCGTAATATTTTTAATTAGTCGGTTACTTGTTTATTTATTCTTTTGTAGAACATTGTGCTTTACTTATCTTTTTTATAGCTTTAAACCGGTGGGAATAACACTGAATTGAAATATTTTGATACAATAGAATGTCTAACAGGAAAGAGAGCATAAGGAGAGCTTTGGGTATATCGGAATATCCCTGGAGTTCCGGTAAGTTCTTCGATAATAGTTACAATACAAAGGCTTTGTACTTGTTCAATATTGTTGTTACTTTCGATACACGAAAAATATATAATTTTTCGTTTAAAAACCTATTCTTTGTTAATTTAGTTTTCATTCGGATATTAGAAACATAATTCAAAGAGTTTAATTGTTTCAAATATAGATGATGAAGAGAATCATGATAACCAAGGACAAGATCCAGAGCAAGATCAAGATGCATCAGCCACACCTCCTGAAGAAGTGGAGGAAATTGATTTGGATGCAGTTAGATCTGCTAGTTATAGTGGTAAGATAACATATTAAACTATATACATATATAATATATATGAGGCCGCAAGAGCAAAAACACTAAAGCCTTTTTAGTGTATCACTACATAGTATAAAAGAAAGTTGCTTTCTGCTGTCTGTGTTTCTGTATGCTGAGATGTTTTTTCTTTTTTTATTAATAG
>NC_052114.1:3495009-3500469 GCF_012273895.1 Zerene cesonia
TGCATGCAAAGCCAAGCAGAAGATTTTTGTCATACAAAATGTTTATTATCATAGTGTATTGTTATGCATCTCTACATAATTTACTGGTACCAACACAAAAATACCTGATCTTTTGGAAAATAAATTAAATAGGTAACATTTGAGATTTAATCATTATTTTTAACAAAAAACTATCAAATGCAAATCAGCCTTCTAATTGTCAGTACAAGACCTAGTTTAAATAAACCATAAGAAACTGAGACAAAGTTGTGGGCAACATCTTGTCTTTAAGAACAAACAATACTATTTATTTCTTTAGCACCACCACAAGCAGCTGTACAAAGATCGCAAACAAGACTCGAAAGGGAACTTTTCTGGTCCATAATGAACAACCCTCGGCTACCACCTTGTGCACCGCCACGGTAAATTACAATTATTACTTACTTGACAATATACTTGTAATATTTACTTGACAATAGAAAAAGCATGATATTACACAAAGTTATAATAACCAAATTGCTTGAACCTATAATTGTTTTCTTTTTTTAATTTCATTACGGTTTGCCTACAGACCATCTTCAGCTTATGATGTGCCAAGTGATCGTGTAGACATAAACTGTCCTGTGTCTAATATACAACGTATTATGGCGATCAAGAAGTTATCTAATAATCTCAACCAATACAACAGGCATCGCAGCTCACATAACCGTGAGTTAATTTATTGAAATTGTGATCAGAAAAAATTGAGAATTATTGTTTTAACTATGAAGTCACATGCTTAATGTTACGGCTCTACAATAAATTCATTTATCATGGTTAAGTGGTGTTCTAAGTAATTATACTAGCAATAGAATATATATAGTTTAGTTACATAGCCTGAGAATCTAAAAATGTTTATTAAGGAGTAGGACAACATGAATACTTACCAAGTAAAGAGTCTATGTGTCAATTGTACCGGTCTTATTTAATTGTTTTTACTTTTAATTTTTCTCTTGATTGGTTAAGGTCCTAGTACATTAAGCAGCATGAGAGTAATCTACAACGACGCTGGTTGGGAGGGGGGGTCGTCGCCGGGAGAGAGATTACGGCGAATTGCGAGACGTCGGCTACCTGCTACGTCCAACAGAAATTGTAAGCTAAATTATATAGCTGTTTGCAATGTTTAATTTTCGTAAAATATATGTACTTAATTAAAAAAATTTGAATAATATATCTCTAAAATGATCAGCTTTAAAGTCATCCAGATGTCGTTAAAAAATTAGGTAGAGATTAACTTAAATAAAAATGTAGAATTTGCTTTGATATAATATATAGTCCCTCAGTTTTTTTCATAATATCATGTAATATTTTTTAACTTAGCTACGGAGAGAGTGAACGAACAAGGTGGTAGTTCGAGGCAAGACGAAGTTGCACCAACTGAAGAGCAAGATAATGCAGAAGAAAATGCTAATCATGTTGTGGATGGTTAGTTATTTTCAATTCTTTTGATTTGAAAAAGTTTTTAATACATATACTCGTATATTTGGCAATGCAAGCTTGTAATATTCATTACTATTACAATTTTTAGTCATTGTCCATTGTATGAAGTTACATAATATGTCCAATTACTGTTTTTATTAATAGTAAATATAATAAAGGAAGAAACTACGATTTATATGCACTAATGTAAATAATACGATGTTATAAATGGGAACAATCACATTTCTTGACTTAGTCCTCTCTGCTCTTCACTTAGTCCATAAATTTTTCATCCTGTCTCAACCCAAATGGAGCTATGGTCACGGGCCATTATAATAATAGAAACATTTTGTGATCATAGTGACAGAGGAACCATCGGAACAAGAGAGATCATTCTCTCCGCACGTAGAGGAGACGCCGGCTGAAAATGATGTTATGGAAGGTAAAATGCATAAAATTTTATCGTTAAAGTCCTGTTTACTTTTCTTTGATAAATAATTAGGTAACGTTATTACAAACAAAATTATAATGTAATTGTATGTACATATTAAAAGCAAACAAAAATAATCTTATTTAATTTAATTTTTAGTTTTATTGCATTGATATGCAATGTTAAATTTATAAACATATTTCAGTTTATTTTTTTATTACGACTCACAATATATTTATATTGTCAATCAAAATAATCTACAAAAAGCGATGTCGTTAAATTATGTAGAAAATAACACTATTTAATAAATCGCGGGTGTAGAGACACCTAAAATGTTCATAAATTCTTATTCTGTGTTTATTGTTGTTGAAAAATATGAACAATTCAATTTTATAATCAAATATCTATCGTTCAACAAAATTTTCAAAATAAAAAAATCAACCTCAATGCAAATTTTACTTTTATCCAATTACAATTAGCTCATTATTATATATCATTTCTCATTAGAATGAGACCATATTTAAATGGAACCACATTGGACATCGAGCTTTTCTTTTTTTTTAACCGATTTTTACCGATTTTAGTCTTTTCAACGATTCAGAAACGTCCGTATGAAAGGAGCACAATATCTAAATTGTGCGCTCAATTTCAAATGGTCTCGCGTCATTCGCGTCTAGGTGCGGCTTTATAAAAACAACTTTAAACAATTTGCGTAAGGTTTAATTTGCGAAGCTATATGCTATATACTTAAAGTATAGCTATAACTTCCTAGGTATAATTGGTGACTGTTTAGCGACACTTTCAACAGTTGGTTTTGTATGAGACTATGCCTCTTGGTTTTTTTCTATGTTAAATTCTAAAATTGAATTAATATTTAACAGTGCAGTTGTATGACTTCGGCATGCAAACAAAGTAACAGAAAAAATGTTTTTCAAACATTGACATTACAATAATATAAACTTAATCAAGAACCAAGCAATAAATAAATGGGCAAAGATAAGGCCCAGATAAGGATACAACTGTGAATTATAAATATTATAGTCGTATGCGCACGCGCACGCTCGACATTGACAGATCTTGTTTCATCTATATCGATGACATAATTTAAGCTTCAACCTTGAATGTTAAATATAATCAATACTACCCTCATCTAATTTATAAATGCAACGACCGTAAATTTTAAACTTTTGAAAATAAATGAATATTAACGCTCAAAAATAAATAAGGTATATTAATACAAAAAATCATTAATTTAAAAATTATGTAAGTTTCTTATCTAAATGTGACGACTGTATTAACTTTGTCAAAAAGTGACATGATTGTTATGTAATGCAATTTCCGACGATCGCCCACATTTTACGTTTGTAAGCACCTGAATTTTTTTGTCATGTCATAAGTGCTCATTGAAGTCATAAGTGCTCATTAAAATCTCATATAAAATGATTTTACATAACTTTGGTGATTCTGAAGTTATTGACGTACTAATGATTATGTTGGTATTTGTTTGCAGTGAATGCGGCTCTGAACAATGTGAGGATGGAGGAAGAAATAGTGGAGATCGAGCCGGAGGGTACCGCCAACGAGGAAGCTACTGCGAGTAATGACAACGCACAGCAAGAGGAAAACAACGAGGTATTTATTGAGTTAATGTAATGCTCATGTAAATTTATAATACCTTAATTATTTGTAAAATGCGTGGTTACAAGGAATGTTTTGAGGCATCTTTGTGATGTTTTTCTATCTATCAATTTTGTAGCAATATATTTTAATGCTATTAAACTAACATAAACTAGAAAGTAGGTTTTGGATATATTTTATGAGTATACTATCTAAATAATTTTTTATATACTATCTACTCTACGTATTCAGGCAAATCGGTTCCTTACTTTATAAGCTGAGGTGATTTTATCGTTCTCGGATTTGGCTGCGTATTTGAAAGGCCCCCCCCTGAATGAATTTCATTAATTTCATATCTGCTGTAATTTTTCAGCAGCCTACAGGTGAGGCCCCACAGCAGGGCCGTAAAGTGAAACGGAAGATCGATGGTAGTAAGCAAAATTTTAATTTCTTTGAATTATATAAAGTATCTGTATTTAACTATTTTTTTATTTATCTTCTAATAGATAAATAATTTTTGCAATCGCTTTTAAAGTATCTTAATACTAAATACTACTCAACAAATCCATAATACATTTATATTTATCTTTTACACATAAGTAATAATAGTTGAAATTTTTGCACGAATCTGAAAAAAACTTATATTTAAATCCGTTTTTTTTTCTATACAGGTTCAGACGATGCGTCTGAAGCCACAAGTTTGAAGGAGATTAACCAAGTAAGATATTGTCTTTTATTTTTTATCATTATTGAATAAAATTTTTTATTATAAACATAATAGATTTATTATAAATATACATCTTTATGTAATAAAAATTTTTACTTTGTCTTTATTTAAGTTAGTAATTATGTGTACTCATGTTTACTGGGAAACAATAAAAAATTCAAAGTTTAAACTTCAAACTGAAACACTTACAATATTATGTCAGAATCATAATTGCTTGAAATTGGTTCTGTTTACAAAATACTATTATTTATTTTAATATCTCTACCATATCAGACTCAGACTTGAATGTTTAGCGCTAATTAAAAGTGAGACACCAATATCACTTTTTATTCGAAGGTTGCCGGTTTATCTGGAGGCTCCTCCGACTGTAGATCATATTACAAATGAGATGTATCCAATTCCAGAAACTGCTCCGGCTGCTGGAGTGCCCGGTGTGCCTGGAGTGGATGGAGCCGCCGCTGTCGCAGTGCGGGCGCGGCCACCTGCTGTGCGGGCGCTGCCGCTCGCGGCTCAGCGTGTGCCCCATCTGTCGCAGCACCGTCTCGTCCGTGCGCAACCGGGCTATGGAGGCTGTATGTATACATGCTTCACTTTAAAGCTATGCAAGCTTATATCGCGGGCTTTGAGCGCGCAGACCGAATCAAGAAATTCCGTAACGAAAATAAATCGATTTGTATGTAAGAATTGAGCACGAATTGGGATAGCTTCCACCGAGGAAGTACCACACCCCCACATAAAACCTGCGTGAAAAAATAGCATGCTTTTGTGTTCCGTACGGTGAGTGGGGGGGCTGTCCATGTCCTTTTCCTCACCATTCCCAGTCCATTATTTCTTTCCAGTCATCAATCCTTTTCTTTTTTCCTTACTCATTAAAAGCCGTCAGCGCTATAAATATATAATGTTAATTTCTTTCATAATGATAATAATATATAAAATTGAACAAGAAGAGTACTTCACCCTACATGCAATAATGCGCGTACGTACGGCGCGCAGGTGGCCGAGCTGGTGCGCTACCCGTGCCGGCACGGCTGCGGGCGCGAGAAGCGGCTGCGGCGGCGCTCGGCGCACGAGGCCAACTGCCCCTCGCGCCTCTACCGCTGCCCCGCGCCGCTCTGCGCCGACCGCGCGCCGCTGCCGCTCGCCGACCTGCCGCACCACTGCCAGGTGAGCCACGGGCGAGCGATGGGATTGCTGACAGATCAGCTACGGGATAGCTGGCAGGTGAGCGACGGGATCGCTGACAGGTGAG
>NC_052114.1:3500545-3505084 GCF_012273895.1 Zerene cesonia
GAGCGACGGGATCGCTGACAGGTGAGCGACGCGATAACTGATAAATCACAGACGTGATCACTGACAAGTGAGCGACTTGATCACTGCCATGTGAGCGACGTGATCAGAGATAGGCGAGCGATGTGATCACTGATATGCGAGGGAAACTGCTTTATAAAAAAATTATAAAATGTTAATGCTTTTTCTCTATTCATTTATACAAAATAGATTTTTTTTTATTATAGACGCGTCACTTATCAATGCTGCGCATGGGCCGCCGCCACAAGCTGGTGGTGAGGGTGAACATGGAGTTGCACGAGAACTGGCTCGTGATGTGGAACCAGCACCTGTTCCACTTGCGGCTGGATGTGGAACTGAATCGCGGCGTGTTCGTGTACGTCGCCTACATCGGGCCGATGGCGGACGCCAGGAAATTCATATATGAGGTTATTTTGTACATATATTTTTTTGGATAGCATAACTTATTTTCAAAGTATTGATTTAATACTGATAAGGCTCTAAATAAGAGAATTATTTATATTCACTCAATTTCCTTTGGTTAGGTTAAGATTGTTGTACAGCTGTTACATCATTTATACTAGCTTTCTTTCGTTAGCTTTGAGCGGGGACCGCGAGGCGTGGCAGTTAGCAAAATGAAACCTGTACAGCTTATATATTTCAATCAGTTCGTTCAAGCATGTTTTGATTGTATCTGATGATGAAATTAGTGGAGCTTCCTCTTTATCAATGACTGTTGCCACAGGTGACGATCCAGGGGCAGCACTGCGACCGCAGGCTGGCGTACTCGCGCGCGACGCACAGCGACCTGGAGTGCTCGTCGCTGAACGTGACGCGCAAGGACTGCTTCCACCTGCCGTTCGAGCACGCGCTCAACTACCTGCGCGCCAAGTCGCGCGCCTGCGAGACGGACAAGCCGCTCGAGATCTGCGTCGAGATCAAGCAGCGCGAGCCGCAGCCGCATGAGCCGCACGAGCAGCTCGACGACACGGACTCCTGATTGGAGTGCGTCGTGTACGTCAGCGAGGGCCGCGTCGTGCGCTACGAGACCTGCCCGCTGCGCGACTAGCTGGCGGCGCGCACGCCCCGCGCCCCGCGCCCCGCGCCCCGCGCCCCGCGCCCCGCGCCCCGCGCCCCGCGCCCCGCGCCCCGCGCCCCGCGACCCGCGCCCCGCGCCCCGCGCCCCGCTAGGCTGCGGGCGGCTGCATACTGTGTAATCAAATCGTCTAGAAATGATATGACACGGTGCATTTGTCTTTGTATTGCGTTACCATTGCTGCTGTAATTCAGTTACGGCATCGGAGGGAATGTGGCATAGGTGTGGTTTTAGTTTGAAAAATTTATACGGGAATGGATTGCAAAAGAGTCACGCGTGTGAAACCGAAAATATGAGTGTGGACTTTGTGGCAGTACATTTAATGAGTTAAGAACTATTTTAAATTTTTGACTCGGTTGATGTTACGGTAACAAAAGCTCTTATGAAAGCAGAAAACTCGTATGCTATAGCAGAAGCTAGAATTCTGCTTTTAAGGATACCAGAAGAAGATTAATTTGATGTTCGGCAAGGTTTACACCACAATACAGATTACGTATTGAACAAGCGTCTTTCCACTTAGCGGGAATATAAAAATATGTGATCACTCAAATAGGATAGTAGGATAGAAAGTATATTGGTTAAAAAAAGAAGAGTTTCCAACCAAGTAGACAAAGTAAAGAAGGTACATTGTAAATATGCTTACGCTATAATATGTATTTCTGCTGTAATCGGTGACCCCATAAATGGCCCAATAGAGTTTTCCCGAGTACCAAAACATTTATTTTATATTCGGGTAAGATGGACCAAAACATTTAAATGAATGATTATTACTTGACTCGGTTACATATATGGTTGATGTCAAATCGGAAATTTGCATAGGATTATAATAAAAAGGACATCATTTTGAGAGAAGTGTTTCTTAATAGCTTCAGGGACTTAGAGTGAACTAGACAGATCAAGTTTGTGTGAAACATGTTATCTTTTAAGTTCTAATGTTGTCAGATGAAACTGAAAAAGAATGACATAATTAGTTTAAGATAAGCTCCTCAGAAGCAGGAATATGTATTTTTCTCGATTGAACTTTGGTGAGCATAAATTCGGGGAATATTTGTCGCTTGTACCATAAACAAAGAATACTACAATTTTGAAACAACTTTAATCTACTTAGTCCAATATTTGATCTTTGTTAATGTGTTTTAAGTGTCTTAAATTAGTCAATATACATTTGAAGATGATGTTTAGTGTAGTTATTACCGTTATGTTGATGTTGTTGTTGAGTTAGATTACATTCCATTTTAAATCATTTTGTTACACCAGCTTGTACTTTGTAATTTTTTTCTCTATACAAACAAGTTTATTGTTATATAAATGTATGTATTAATCATCGTGTTTCCTGCAAGTCTGAATTTTTATTTAGTTTCTAGTTTTAATCAATTTATAACTCCACAATTTCTTCTGTATTCGACACATGCCAACATTGAAACTAGAACCATAACAGGAATTTTAATATAACGTCATTTTAAAGAAAGTACCGTAGTTTCTTTTATGATATAGTAATTTTTAATAATTTAAACCTCACTATTACAGTCGGTTCAGTTCACTATTAGGGTTTCGTAACCAAAACAGTAACAGAACTCTTCATATATTTAATTATTAATAGGCATACACATTTGAAAACAATATAATTTAATGTAAAGCTGCAATGCGGTCCAGTTGTTTATGGAAAAAAAATGGAGAATTGAAGTGTTGAATTGAAGTGAAAATGGAGAATTCCATTCCTTACCTATTTTTTTGAGGAAGGATGTAATCATGAGTTATATATAATATGGAGGGAAAATTAAAAAAGAACCGTTCCTCCTTCTATCTCTTTGTCGCATAGACTTTTGAGTATAGAGTATAGTATAATATAAGAATTATTCTTTAATGATTATCGAATTTTACGAGACAAAGAAAGAAAAAATTATGAAAAACTAAATGTACGGATCCCTGAAAAGATCAACTTTTTTATTTTACCTAGTATTTATGTTTCTTTCTGACTTTTGTTAAGTATTTGCACGATTATGTTATTTTTCTAAATTCACCGTTTCTTATTTTATTACAATCTTGAAATTATTGTCCATACCGCCTAATGTATACAAGTAAATCTAAGATGATGTGTTACTACTATATGTGCAATATTTATTATTTTTAAATAGATAAGATGTACAATATAATGTATTCTTGTATGTTTATATTCTCTAGAATTATTAAGTATTTAAATATTGGTGTTTAATTGTTTCGCATATTATATGTCTTATAAGAACCAAGGTTGATTAAAAAATTGTTGAAACCTGTTCCAAGATAGGCTCTTGTTGTAAATATTCTTTAATATAGTAAAATAATATCCTCCCATGTCTCTAATTTCCGCAAGCCAATGTGAAGAGAAGATTCTGTTTTGCATATTATAATCACGTGAGATTGTACAAAGATTGTAAATTAAGGAAAAATAGTAATTAGTAACCATCGAAATTCTGCTAACATTACAGTCTACATGGCCGTTATTAAACAGGTTTGCGGAAGGACATATAAATATGTATTCCTTCACATTACTATAATTACAATATTATACAACCTATGTGTATGACGCTAAGAACGATTTTATATACAATTTTGAAAGTGATAAAAACGGTCTTGTATTGTAACATGTATAAAATATTTTGTGTGATTTAGAAATAAACATTAAAATATGTATTTGCGTTTTAATTTTTAACGTTTATTGTAATTTACAGACAGGCACATATAGCACATACATAGCTCACCCTGAATCCTACAGACAGTTTATAGTCTGGATGAACCTTAAAGAATACGCAAACTAAGGAGTGCAGGTGTCTCCCGTTTTTTTGTGCCAGCAAGCAATTAGTTGTAAATACTTATGGTAAAGAGCATTGATAGTGACGTTGCATGATACAGGGAAATTGTTTTTTTGATGTCATGTGTTTTGTTCTGCTGTAATAATAGTAATCATCATCATAATCATCAGCCCATATATGTTCCCACTGCAGGGAAACGGACCTCCTATGAGGGTTCAGGCCATAATCCACCACGCTGGCCAAGTGCGGGTTGGCAAATGTCACATGTCGTCGAACTTATGAGTTATGATGTTATCATTTCGACTGCTTTTTTGTGTTTCTTACCTCATAACTTTTTAGTAGGTTCACTGATTGTTTGATTCTTTTTTTCATTTGAAAGTGATGGGATCATCTTTTTTTTTTTGTTTAAACATCTTATTTATAAAGCAATCCAATGATATAAAACTAAAAGTTTTATTATGTTAATGTTGATTGCTTTTAAAAATGTGAAATAAAAAATCCAAGTATTTATTTCATCTCTTTATTTTAATAGTAACTAATATTTACACAGAACACGAATATTTACAAATGACAAGTAACAAAACTAAATGAATTATTTTTTTTAGTTGAATGATAATTAATAATAATTACAATGTAGTGTAAATAAATATTAGTATG
>NC_052114.1:3506084-3508916 GCF_012273895.1 Zerene cesonia
ACGAATTACTTGATATAACGAATATTTATTTGTTCCCTTCCGATTTGTTATATCGAGGTTGCACTGTATTAAGATGTTGACAGTAATTAAAAAGTAGGCAGTAATGAGTTCTATAATGTAAATTCAATCTGGTAAAATAGCAATACATATTTTTACAAAGTACATCTTACGCATTTACCATACAAGAGTACGGTATGAATTCTGTCTAATTACGTGTAATAGCAACTTACAGCTTGGTTACAAAAGTAATGTTTACACAAGTTTAATTTCTGTACATCATAGGCATACCCAGAGAACGTAAGAAGCAATGTATATTCATAACATAGTAGAAGTAGTTCTATTTTCTCTGACGGTGCATCGCGTCATGCCTCTATACAATTCATAACCAATATTTACAAATAATACAAAATATTACAGATAGGAATACAACGTAAAGACAAAAATCTAATTTAAATGGTTTCACACATTTTCTTGCTTTTAATTACACAAACAAAACAATGAACAAGGAAAAACATTGTGCGTACGATGTTAACGTTATGTGCATAAAACATAACAGCGTATCAATCACGATGGCGAATTCTTAACTATCAGACACTTGAAATAAATAGTATGAGAACATTGAGAATTTAAAATTCTGCCAACATAGATTATAACTAATTATTATTTTATCTCATGTTGCCATGGTAACCACAAAACATTTATGTGACTAATTGTTTCGACGCGATGCTCTGCTTCGCATATTCCGTGTCAACTATCCCGCGGCACGCGAGCGAGAATTCGTGCACCGACTCTAGTAACTTTCGTTTGCTGTTCTTTTCCCTGTAATTAGGATGAGATTAACTTAATGAATAGGCAACAATAAGCACAATTACAAAAGAGTGAAGCCGCGGGCTCCAGCTATATAATAATAACTAGCTGCGCCCCGCGGTTTCACCCGCGTCCATCTGTCTGCGTACTAAATTTCATTACAATCGGTTCAGAAGTTTTTGCGTGAAAGAGCAAAAAACACACACATCCGTACAAACTTTCGCATTTATAATATTATAGTAGGATAGGATTCATGCTGTAATACTATTTTTGTTCACTTATGTTTGTAAAAACACACACACACACTTGCACGTATATTATTGTAATAGTTAGTAGCACGAATTTATTTATTGTATATTGTGTAATATCTTGATACCGAAATTTTGTTATGTAAAAGTGTATTTCTTTTACTTTAAACGAATACAGTGTATCGAAAGAAGAACCTCGTTCCCACGATACATGGAACCATATATTCGCACCTGAGCACGGCGTCGATGAAGCGGTGCTTGTGCGCGGGCGTGGCGTGGCGCGAGGGGAAGTCGGGCGCGGCCAGCGCGGCGCGCAGCCACGCCGCCAGCTCGCCCGAGCCCCACGCCGCGCGGTTCAGCGCCAGCAGCAGTTCCGCCAGCGGCTCCAGCTGGTTGCGGGGGCTGCTGCCGCCTGCGCACGACCCGCGACACGCGACATTCAATATTTCACTCCGACCAGTTATTACAAAGTGTATTTACCGCAGTATGATTTTATTTGATCAATCTAAAAGGGCAACGAATTAAAGTATATGATATATATGTGGTATGATGATGTAGATGGGAGTCGAGCACGCTTTGGCACGAATTTTGGCCAGCTCGCACCGGGGATGTATCACACCTTCACAGAAGACCGGCGTGTAATAGTAGAATGTTACTGTGTTTCGTCCGGAAAAGCAACTGAGTCGGAGGCCCTTTTCCTTACCCTTCCCAGTCCTTTCCTTTATTCCTCTCAACAATCCTTCCTAAATCCCTTTCCAATTAAAAGTCGGCAATCCATTTGTATAGGTGCAACGTCTGCAATTGACCTTACATCTCTGTTCATGGCCGGAGGCAGCGCTCACCATCAGGTAACGCACCAGCTCCGTTGCCGACGATGACACAAAAAGGATTTTTTTTTTATGGAATTTTTTTTATATTATTTTTTATTTATGTGGAAAGGTATTAAAATGTATGTTATAGAGCGACGCCACGGCGCCCCGGCGCCGAGGCGTACCGATGCAGCGCAGCACGGCGTAGGTGAGGTCGGGCGCGGCGTCGCGCAGCGCGCGCGGGCTGCGCGCCGCCAGCGCGCTCAGGAACAGGCAGGCCGAGCGCGCCGCGTGCGCCTCCCACACGCGCACGCACGTGCACGCTGCGCACCACACCGATGCTTTATTACTCTCTTGTCGTTGTGTTCCAACGATATTATGATGTACAAACAATTCAGACATAGTCTCGTTACTGTTTTATTATGTGAAAATGAATTAGGTTTTAATTTTATTGAATTACTTTAATACGCAGTAGATGATTCATGATTTATTTCTAACTTGAATAAATATATTAGGAAATAATAAGACTATAGATTTCCGAATTATTAGTAGTGTCGACTACACAACACTACATACACAGAGCTTGGAATGGGAACAACCAGCTACGCTACGCTTTAATAAGTTTACGCTTGTATAGTGTTAAAACAAATTGTATTCGATTATTTCATCAAAATAATAAATCTTCAAAATTATAGTTCACTAATTATCTCATCATTAAAAGGTACTAAAAGGTAGGTAGTAGACAGGGGGAATACATTTTAGATTAAATGTTATTTTAAATAAGTCTTCTTTACAAAATAATCAAAAAGTTCCTGGAGCGAGAGGTATCATTCCACGTTCTAAAATAGACCCGAATGACAACAGTTGAAATCATACGGATTTAAAAAAATAAAAAAGGTGTATGCGATTCACACACGATAGAAGTGAAACTTCAGTAAATCGACAAAAGAATGAGATGAATATATATA
>NC_052114.1:3509916-3516370 GCF_012273895.1 Zerene cesonia
AAATTTTCATCCGCACCACGACGGAGAAAACATTTGAGTTATTCAGAAACGAATAGTGCATAACAATCGAACGAATACAACTCACCCAGCTGCACGAGCTCCGGCACCAAGTTCTCAATCCAGTCGATGCTTTGGGGCTTCTTCCTCATGAGCATGTGCAGCATGAGGAACAGCGTCTCCACCATGTCCGGGCGCTGGAACTTGGGCGGCGCGACGCTGGCGGTGAGGCTGTGCGCCAGCGCGCGCGCCGTCGCGCTCACCGCCGCGCGCAGCACCGCCGGCACCTGCGGGCACTCCTCGCCCACCATCAGCACTAGCTGGAAACATCATTATTCATTACCTTTATGGCGAATGTCATTTACACTAATATTATAAAGAGTAAGAATTTGTAATTTTGTTTGTTTGTTCGTAATGGATAAACTGAAAAACTACTGAAACGATTTTCAAAATTCTTTCACTATTAGAAAGCAGCAACTTCATTGAGTGACATAGACATTACTTTATATGTTCGCCACGGGCGAAGCCTGTGCGGACAGCTTGTCTATATATTATTATTATATGATCGTGTAAGATAATTAAACAGTTATTGTGTGGCTATACATTCCTATTGCAATTTTCTCTATGGTATAGAGCAGGGGTCATCAGTTACCATTAATAGAGGTCCGTTTTAAAAAAATAACATGACCACCGAGGTCCGGAAGGTAAAAAGCCAACTGTACTATTTAAACATCTATAGTTACAATTTCAATGAACAAATAAAACGAATGTGTTCTATATAATATTTATTTGGTTTCTAATAAACTCTATTTACTATTTTAATAATAAACAAACAAACATAAAACTCGGGAAAAAAAATCAAATTACTATTTACTAATTATTATTATATTTTGTATTTTTAACACACGGTCCGCACAAAATAAGTTGGGGGTCCGCCATTTGGCGAACCCTGGTATAGAGGATAGTGTTAATATTGAGTGCAAGGGGTTACAGGGCTTCTTTGAGTCAGTAGTTCGATAGCCAAGTCTCTGCACTACAATCGACTGCGTTAGTTGTGCGCATTGAGTAATGTAATTTTATTTCAATCCTGATTTTAATTAATTATAGACTTGTTTAAATTCTCCCACGGCATATATTCTAGTTCACCTGGGTCACGTGTCTATTCGTATTCGATTGAAGCAAGCAGATTTGCATAATGCGAATTGGTTATTTTATATGTCGCCGAAGGCTTACACTCGATTACAGGATGAAATTTCTTAAACAGCTAAATTTATTTAATAAATGTAACAGCACTTGAACACTCTACATATTCCATCTATATCTATAAATTGTTATATGATAAATTTTAATACAAGTTAAAAACTTACAAGTTTGACAACATCCAAGCCAATAACACAGGGCTGTGTGTTAAAAGCTGTGATAGTGAGCTGCGAGATCTGCTCTATAAAGGGCGCGCAATCTCCCATCATTGTTGTCACTGTTTGCTTCAGGACTAGAAACATCGGCTGAAAAAAAAAAGAAAATAATTTTTAAAAATTTTTATTTCATTTATTTGTGGATTGTGTCAAAAAGCTGATGCTCGTACAGACTGGACGACTGACTGACGACTGGCCGATCGGCAAGCCCATATATTATATTGTTAGGAAATTGTATTTAATTGTGTATTGAAAGCATTTGACTTGTGTAAGGTGTCGCTACAAACGAATGTAAACAGTTCATATTCATATTTTTTTTTGTAGTTTCAATAACATTAAATGCCCAACAACGTCATTATTAAATAGATATTAAATGAATTTTCCTCATATTACGCACGTTATCAAATCAAATTCCAGAATATAACCTAGCGATAGAATGCCATGTGTCGCGTGACATGTGTCATGTATTGTGTGTCACGTGTCCCGCGTCCCGCGTGGCGCGTCACGCGGCAGGGGGCGCGGCTCACCTCGACGAGCGTGGGGCGCTGCGGCATGGCGGCGAGGATGGGCAGCAGCGTGCGCAGCAGCTGCGCGGCGAGCACGCGCTGGTGGCTCAGCCCCGTCATCAGCGCCGCGCCGCACTCCGCCGCCACCGTGCCGCCGCCCTCCGTCTGCGACTGCGCAAGGACGAGTTACATTATGTTACACGTAAAGCCATCGATTTTACGAACTACCGAATTTTATTATAGCAGCTAATAAAGAATATAAAATTTAATGAATCGAGCTTGAAATACATACGAGGAACACAAAACTTGCGATCTCGATTCTTTGTCAATACTGCACCGACTCTGCATTCACAAGAGCGAGCGATCGGCCGGGCGCGGCGCGTACCTGTATGGCGATCTGCTCGGCGATGTGCTGGCCGAGGCGCGCGAGCAGCGGCGCGGCGGTGCTGGGCTCGCTGGCCGCCAGCGCCGCGCTGGCCGCGCTCGTCAGCTGCCGCCGCACCCACGCGTCCGACGTGCTCTCCGCGCTCTGACACCGTATTATTCATATTCACTATTCACTTTTTTAGAATTGAGTTTCTATTTACCGCTCACTGATACCAAGTGTTGGGAAAGAATAGTGTTCAACGTATTTAATATAACATATTATTATACATTAAATTTATATATCGCTCTGATCGAGATGTTCAAGGCATTATACCTATATAAAGTATCAGGTGCACGCACAGTAAACATTCCACAAAGGGGGGGCGCTATGTCGGAACATACCAGGGCGGCGTGCACGATGTCGTGCACGAGCGCGGCGGCGGGCGCGGCGCAGTCGCAGGCGAGGCGGCGCAGCGCCAGCGCGGCGGCCACGGGGCTGCGCGCCAGCGCCGCGCCGGCCGCGCGCACGCACTGCATGCCGAGCGGCTCCTCGCCCGCCGCGCTCGCCGCCTCCTCCGCCTCCAGCCAGCATATCCACGACGCGTACGTGCCTGCGCCACACCACACGCAACGTATGAGCTGAGCCATTATGAAATTAATCAATCATTATTAAAAATCACTTGTTCATGTGTAAAATACATAATCATTTATTTGCGCCAAATTACTTCTTTTTTTCTTTAAAATCTTAAGAAATAACTGAAATAAAAGGCAATTTACAATTTCATATTAATATGTCTATGCAATAGAGATATTTTTTTTTGTTTGTCGTACAATTTCGAAGTTAATAAAAACGCTTTCATAAATCGCGATTATAATACGCCCGCACCATTCAACGTGTTAATGGTACAATACTGAACAATGCAGTTAGCAAACAATTGCCACGCACACACACACGCGTACCGATACAGTCGAGCGCGGTGTCGAGCGTGCGGCGGTCGGCGGTGTCGGCGACGAGTTGCACGGCGTGGCGCAGCATGGCCGGCAGCGAGGCGGGCACGACGCCGTGCCGCGCCACGTCGGCGAGCGCCGCGAACGCGTGCAGCACCGCCTCGCGCCGCGGCTCCGTGTGCGCGCCCGTGAACGCGCGCTCCACCACCACCCAGCACCACTCGCCCACCACCGCGTAGCAGTACATCTGCGTCGTGCCATTATCGGAACGCGATTTAAATATAATCGTTGTTGCTTAACCTAAATCTATTATTACTATTATTACAAAGTTGAAGAGTTTGTTTGTTTGATTGAACGCGCTAATCTCAGACTCCGATTGAAAAATTTAGTCAGTGTTTGATAGCCCATTTATGGAGGAGGACTGTGGGCTATATATGTACCACGGGTGAAGCCGGGGCGGACCGCTAGTTAATAATAAAGGAATTGGAATAACAGCTATGACTTCTCAAAACGACGCAAAGTCGATCCTATTCTTAGCTGAAAAACATAGTCGTAATTTACTTTATGCTAAATGCTGATTCGAGATCATTTCTGTATTGCTGGCTTTACCAAAAATTATTAAGTAGATATTTGTTAAATTTACTCAAGGAACATTTTTTTAGACTGTTATTTCAGAAAAACATGTCCTGTCCACATAATTGATATCCTATAAAACTTATAAAAAAATGCGTTAGTTAGTTTTATATCATTACTAGCTTTCCGCCCGCAGTTTCGCCCGCGTGGAATTTGGTTATATCGCGCGGCATAGTAAGGAGTAGCCTATAGTATTTCCGAGGGTCTGGACCTAAAACTGAATCTTCTAAAAAGCATGGTAGGTCCTTTCCCAATTTCAGCTCCATCTTCATACCAAATTTCATGCAAATTGGTTCAGTGTTTCAGACGTGATTAAATAACAGACAGACAGAGTTACTTTCGCATTTATAATATTAGTAGGGATATAAGAGATATCTATTACAACAAAATATTAACTCACTGATTATAATGCTTACAATTGCGTCTCCAATATCCTGCCGATAGCACCTTATCAATTCTTGATCATCCTGCGATAGTTCCGAGTCTGGCGGCATTTCGGATTTCGTTATTAAAGTAACTAGCAGCTGCGAGAAAACTTCCCGCCATATCGGTTGCATTTTCTCTGTACCATCCGTCACGTTCAGTACCTCATCCTGAAATATTAATACTTTATGTTTCAATAATATATTTAAAATATATATTATAGTATATTTAAAATATATGCTTTAGATGAATGAATAATCACCTAAAATATCTCGAATTACTTTGACTTTGTAAACACAGATAAGTTATATTGATATTCGTATGACTGTAATGGATGACGTACATAGTGTACGTAGAAAAAAAAATTATTCAAGAATAACTTTAAATTTTTTTATAATAAAATCAAGTTTCTTAAATAAACATTCCGAGCTTCAATAAAAATAGACTGTGGCACATAAACATTAATAAGTGCAATATTGAACCTGCAATGTGTACCAGAAGCCAAACAGCAGATTGGATCTTGTCTCATGCAGTGGGTAGAAACCGGGCGCCGCTTGAGCCGCCATCAGCAGCTGCAAGAGGAGCTTGCCCCCTGCCCCGGACACCTCCCCGCTGGATCCTTCCTCACCCCCTCCACCCTCTTGCACCATTTGCACCAATGTTCCCGCGTGACATTCGGCCACAGCCACGCAACAAGTGATCAAGGCGCACAAAAATTCCTACGAAAATAATAATTTTATCTGCCTTATTATTTTTAATCTCTACTAATACACATTATATTTAATCTCTACTAATAATATCATAAAGCTGTAGTTTTTTTTTTTGATTGATTGATTGAACGCGCTAATCTCTGGAACTACTGATCCGATTTGAAAAAAAAACCATTAATTGAGGAAAGCTTTAGGCTACACAACATCAGGGTATTATGTGGGTAAAACCGCGGGGTACAGCTAGTATACACTAATAAAGAATCGACGATGATGTTTTACATCGCTATCGCAACCCGAATCGGTTGTGTAACTTATGAACGCCCCACACGCGCGCCTCGCCATTCGAATCAGCGATGGAAGCTTCTAGAAGGGCACGCACGCAGCACGCGCGCAGCACGCACGCAGCACGCACGCAGCACGCACGCAGCACGCACGCAGCACACACGCACCTCATTGACCGAGTCGGGCACGTTGTTGTCGGCCATGGCGGGCGCGGCGAGGCTGGCGAGGTCGGTGAGTAGCACGCGCGCGGCGCGCCGGTGGTGGTGCGCGTCGCCGTGCGTGCCCGCCACGCGCACCGCCGACAGGCACGCCTCGCACGCCTCCAGCGCGGACCCGCTCACTACGCCGTTGCTCCTGTTTGGGTTCATCATTATCAGTCGATGGCTATTTATTACGACTATTTCATGAAATGTGGGCTAGTTTTCTTCTTTCGTAAAACGTTTGCGTAAAGCCTGTTATTTTATTATATTGTTCTATATTTTATGGTATGCATGACTGCTGTTTGTGTGCTTCCTATGAGGGTTTGACAGATCTTAGAATTTTCCAAATCTTATCTCAGAACTATTAACTATGACATGGATATTGTGCATGTAGAAAATCTACGAAAAGTGGAGTGACAAAACAAACTCGAACTACACCTTTGTGCCTATGTAGAGAGAACCTTTACGAAGCTAACCTTTCACTTAACAATACAGTAATGTCACCAGCAAAACTTATAACACTGCTAATAAATTAAATACTTTTATCAGAGAATTCCATATTGGTTCACATTCACAATTATTGAAACTTACACATACAAAACATGCACAGCTGTTTGAAGAGCTCGCAACATAGGTGATCTGTCAGAGAAAGAAATTGGTGAGTCTGTCGATTCGTCACTTCCCAGCGAGAGCCAGCTTGCCGCGCACGTAGCTGCCATTGTCCATGAGGATATAATTTCATCGCTAGGCGGACTGCTACTAAAATCACTGAAATAAATAAGAGTAGTAAATAATTATAATTTTTTCAATTGTAATTGGCATTAAATATTGGATTGTTTTAATTTTGTTTTGACAGATTTGTAAGCGCATATAATAAACGTAAATAAAAAGGAATTTTAATGAATTTCAGATGATGGAAAATAGGGCAGTTTAAATTATACATTTTAATAGGGTATAGAAGTGTCTGAAAAAAA
>NC_052114.1:3517370-3522544 GCF_012273895.1 Zerene cesonia
GATGATGATGATGATAGAAGTGTCGACATGGTGATTGATAATACTGGAGCAAGGCAAAAGCATACCAGTGTTTATATGAGTGTTGCTAGTCAAAAAATAAATTGAATACTAACTTGTAAACTGTCTGTAAAATCCTTAGCATGTCATCCATTACCATGGAACAAGCTTGATGCAATGCAGCACGGTTCTTTGATCTTAGTGACGTTCCCATTGTCATACTGTTATACTAAAAACATAAATTTTTGATTGGGATTATGATTTTTTTATACACTTTTATTAAATTATATTAACTAATGGCTGAATTCAATATCGTATCGGAAAATACATATAGATAGCTATCTTCGGCAACTATAGCAAATCCAGCCTATACTTAACTTGCGATTCACAATAAAGGATAAGGGCTATCCGTCAGATATCAGAAACCAAGCACAGATAAATTCTTTCCTTGCACTTACCAAGCCTCTTAAAAGTTTTTTTACACTGAATTTGAGGCAGCTCTATATTGACAACACTGACGCTACAGAGCAGAGCATTTATCACTTTACTAAATCATCTTGCATCAGAATTGGAAAGTATTAATGATTGAACAAAAAAAAAATTAGCAAGAACCATATGTCCAACCATTGTAGTTATGTCAATAGAATTACTATTTACGTTTTTATACTTTCATTAAAATCAGACCATGCTATTAAGAATTTTGTATGAATTCTTATCCAAATAAATTATTTTTTATTTAAAACTGTTTCAAACCTCGTTGATTATTCAAAAGACATTAAGAAATTAAAAAATATATACTTACTTCTGCACTAATATACTAATATTAATAAAGAGCAAAATTTTTTTTGTTTATTGTGATTTAAGGACCTCTTTCATAAATTCCTTTACCATAAGAAAGCTTTATTGTTCCTGAATGCCATAATTATAAGGTTATAATATATTATTACTATATTTAATTTTTATATCACGTTAAATGGGGCAAAACTGGAACGAGCAGCTTGTTGTGCAAATTCCATATTATAGCTGTCACTAAATAAATGTTTAATTTTTTATTGAAAATTACTATTTTATTTCTCATAATGCAAGTTACTGTACAAAATCCTAGCCAATATTAGGGATAAGCATTTGACGTTACTGCAGGCAGCGACACATAATGGGAACTAAAAGAATTCTTATTGAAAAGAGATTTGTATGAGTGCACTATCTCTGATAGCCTATGTGTCCTCCTAAACAATAAATAGACGAAATGGATAGCATAGTCTATCGGTCGATATGATATTGCAATGAAAGTAAGTGCAAATGGATAGACAACTTTAGTAACGGAAATAGTCAATAGATAGGATATTGAAAACAGTGGTCCGTAAAATTTATTACAATTGGTTATATCTTATAATCAATATTTACCTAAGTCTTTTAACTTAATGAAATATAATAGGAAAAAATGATCCAATTTAATATATGTGCATGACCGATACACAATATAATGATCTTATAAAAATTTTGCAACTCACTTCTTCGGGAATTACAGTAAGGACTTCCAGAAGCAAAGAAGAATTCTGCGTGGATGATAATGGAACAAGTGTGCTTGGAAGATCTTCCGAACCTCTCTGGAGAATGAAAGCTGCCAACTGAAATTGTGAAAAATTATCTAATGAAAGACATAAAAATTGTCACACAATTGCTAAAAAATTACTTTTAATGGAATTATTGCTTGATTAGGCATATATGGGTTAAGTGAATTGTTGTGATGGATCCTTGTGTGTCCAAAAAGTTTTTGGAACGCTTCACACGATAAATAGACCCCCTACCCCTCCCAGTTGAAAAATTAACCCTGTACATAGCTTTACAATTTAAAAGTTTCACTAGATATTGAAAGCTTTGTTGGATAAACTAAAATTGATCTATAACTTGTTGAATCTTTTGTTTTACTCTACATATAAAAAAAAAATCAAATATAAACTGAGCCACATACAAATTTCAATACGTGTGGTCTACATAGGGGGCATCAATTTTCAAAATTAAAAGAGATCATAAAAATTGGTTCACACAGTAAAAAGTTATGAGGTAACAAACAAAAAAATGCATTGATAGCCACGTCCTTCTTTGAAGTTGGTTAAAATAAAGTATTAAGTTAAATAAAGTATAGTAGCAGTTTTTAAATTAGATAAGCTATATAAATTTGAATAAATTATTTAATCATTAATTTAAATAAATTGGTTACTGTAAAAGTTTGTATGGAAATTTTGATGTTTCTTACTCTTTCATGCAATACTAAATTGATTTTGACCAAATTTTACTGCAATAGATAGAGAATAAGTAATACGCTACAGTTTATAAAGATATTATGTAAAAAATATACTATAACAACACATATTAAGCAAATTGGTGTAATTCCTGCGCCTTGAAAGCTACCTTGGTCTATTTTATCAAAGGGGTAACATATAGAAAGTGTACTGAGATTGTTTCCTTTAAATAGTTCTAAACAAAAGTCCACAACAGTATGTTGATATACCTTTAAGGTGAAAGCTGTTATACTGATTGTGGTAAGTCATAAACACAAATAAATTGAATCCAATGAAAATCTAAACATGTAAAGCTGCAGACAAGATAGTAGATAGTGTCAGATTTCAATAATAAATATACTTACACTTATACATAAACGATTTGTGACTATTTTTGGTCCATTTGCGTAAATAATAACAGACTGCAATAATTTATTTTTTAATTCTTCATAACTTTCAGGCGGCAGTTCATTCCAACAACGTAGAATCTTTGTATGCAATGTAGTAGCTGCAAAAAACTGAATCTCTGTTCCCTGTAATATTTGAAGAGTTTAATAGAAAACTAAAATGACAGAGTAGGGAATAATCCTATATGTGTTGTATTGTCTGGAAGTGCAGTAAGTGAATAAATCATAGCTTGCTAGTATAATATAGTAATGTACTTGTTACTATTCATATGATCCTTGAGAACAGCAATGGTTTTGATTTTGGTTTTGCTTTGATTTCTCAATACAAATAAACAATATCACTGTAAACAATATTTTTATTTATATAGTCAATTACCTTAGTAGGTTGCAGCAGGTCCCATACAAAATTCCAAGCTTCAGGCACCCTTTGTGCGGCAGTCAACCAAGTATGAGCTTTTGCTCGTTCCGCTTGCTCGCCGTTATAAAATACGGACACCGCATATTCCAAATTCTGCATTGTGTACTCCATTGCTACTCAACGAGTAAAATTTATCCACACAAGAACATAGCATTCAACAACAAAATTTACACTAAAACGCTTTTCCTACACGAATAAACATGAATATAGGGTACAACTTAATTATTTTACAATCGATTTAAAAATTAAACCTAAATATCAAATCTCAGTATTATTGACTACTCGCTGATTTATGTCAGTTGTCAGTGAATGAAAAGTGACATTTATAATTTTATAATGACAATGACGAGGGGTTGTGCTACTATAAAATCATAATAAATTAGGTAGGTAGTAGTAGTATTCTACTTCTAGATGACAATATTTGTTTAATTGTGGGAATCGAGCACGCTTTGGCATGAATTGGGCCGTGAAGACCAGCGTGAAATAGTAACATGTTTGCTTGTCACGCTATTGTATTTTTGCTCACAGTCTATTTTTTCTGTTTCGCCTCAATCCTTTCCTTAATCCCTATAAATACGGGCAGTGCATTCGCAGAGGCAAGTTACCTCTGCAAATGATCATGGACAATGTTGATCGCTTATCATTAGGGGAACCACCAACTCAGTTACCTATTATGACATAGAAAAAAAGGAAATACCAATTCTAACTCTAAAAATTGATTTAATTTTATTAAAACAAATATAATTTGTTAATAGTTCCACAAAAAACATAAGAGCAAACAGTAGTATAATAATACGGGCATAGGAGTTTATTCACTGCTTAAAATAATGCTGGCTGTAATATTTAATTCAAATGCCCTCAGAGTTGGAAAACACTGATTTGAAAAGGGCTATAATAAAACCGCTTCATTTATTGCGTATTTATATTTCTTATTTATTTTAAGTAAAAGTATCGAAAAGATCAATTATGCATTTATTCAAGTTTGTACAAAGGTTTCGAGTGTGTTACATTAAGCAGCCTTAGTATATGAGTGTGAAGCATGAATTGTCGTGTTCAACTTTCGAACTGTTTGTCAGTACAGGGCAGCTGGCAACATTGTTATTTTATTTTCATATTCCGTTGTTGAGTGTTGACTGTTGTTGAGCGGTGGTTTTTAAAAGCTTTCACGTTCAATAAGCAACAAGAAAAAATTACTGAAATGAAGATCGAAGAAGTAAAAAGCACCGCTAAAACACAGAGAATATCAGCGCACACCCATATAAAGGGACTTGGATTAGATGAAAATGGTGTACCCATTCAAATAGCAGCCGGTCTCGTGGGCCAAGAATCAGCGAGGGAGGTAAGAGGACGATGTCTTTTACCCCTTAATAAATTTAACCAAAATTTAATTTTCAATGCCTTAAAAAATAGTATTATTTCCTCTTAACATAAATTGTAATGTTATTGATCAAACTTTGAGGTTAGGTCTTGGTTACTATGGTATTTATGGTGCTGGTATAAGAAAGCCTCTTGTATCATAATATTTGGATCATAATTTCTATCACGCTTACTCAGCATTTTAAGTGCGAGAATAGAAGTAGTAGAAGGAAAATAGAGATATGATGAACAGATCAAATTCTGTACATTGAGGTTTTAAAAAATATAACTTATTTGTCTGTATGATTACCTCTGCAGCATAGCGGCGGCATGATATCACAATGAAACTACCAAATGTATTTAAATAATTAAGTAGTTGGTATGCTTTCAGTTCATACTTTAAAATAAGACAAAGTACTTCTTCCATCCCAGATTCTACATTCTTTCTTTATAGTGAAGCAAGTGCTACCCTAGCTTATGATATCTATAATGCTTAACTTGTATGACATCCTATATTCTTGAATGTTTATTTTAAAACAGCATCTATACATTTAATGTTTTTGTTCGTAGGCTGCAGGAATAGTGGTTGATATGATCAGGAGTAAGAAAATGGCTGGTCGTGCTTTACTATTAGCCGGACCACCTGGCACTGGTAAAACAGCGATAGCACTTGCTATAGCGCAGGAGCTAGGGAATAAGGTAGTTATGCACAAT
>NC_052114.1:3523544-3537871 GCF_012273895.1 Zerene cesonia
GACATCTATTGGCGAATAATAATACTATTTTTTGGCGAATAATTAAAGTTAAAACAAAAAAAAAAAATACCGAGCAAACCTCGGTCATCCAGGTACTGTTTTATAATGTATGAACATATTTACTTGTTCATTGTGTAGGCGAACATTTTGGTTTGGTTTCATAATCACCAGCCCATACATGTTCCCACTGCTGGGACACAGGCCTCCTATGAGGGTTCAGGCCATAATCCACCACTCTGGCCAAGTGCGAATTGGCAGATTTCACATGTCGTTGATTTTTTTTTATTCTCGGACATGTTGGTTTCCTCACTGTTTTAAGCAGTGGTGATGTTATCTACAATAATTCTCAGGTACCTTTCTGTCCGATGGTTGGAAGTGAAGTATACAGCACAGAAATTAAAAAGACAGAAGTTTTGATGGAAAATTTCCGTAGAGCAATAGGACTGCGAATAAGAGAAACAAAAGAAGTCTATGAAGGCGAAGTAACCGAACTTACACCTGTTGAAACGGAAAACCCTGCTGGTGGTATGAAAGAAACATTTAATTTAATTTATATAAGATAAATATTATAAATGCGAAAGTTTGTAAGGATGTGTGTGTTTTCACGCAAAAACTGCTGAACCAATTTCAATAAAATTTATTACATATATAGCTGAACAACTGGAATAACATATAGGCTTTTTATCCCTATATTCCTACAGGATACGGACTTACGCGGGGTGCAGGGCGCAGCTAGTTTAAGATAATTCTCATAATCTAAATTTGGAAGTAGCTTTTTAAGTTATCATGCAATAAAATATAGCAATTTGCTAGTTATTATAATATGTTCTATTACTAATATAAGTAAGGCATACACATTATTTCTTATTCCAGGCTATGGTAAAACAGTGTCCCATGTTATAATAGGCTTAAAAACAGCCAAAGGAACAAAACAGTTGAAATTAGATCCTACTATCTATGAATCATTGCAAAAAGAAAAGGTTGAAGTGGGAGACGTTATATATATTGAAGCAAACTCGGGTGCTGTAAAGAGACAAGGCAGGAGTGACACTTTTGCAACTGAGTTTGATTTAGAAGTAAGTTTAAAAAAATTTCAAGAAAAAATCATTTTTCAGTTCATGAATGTGATTCAATCAAACAATTTTCCATTAATTGGACCACAATATAAATGGCTTCTGCTACGAATGTATTTTAAATTAATATTTTTAGGCTGAGGAATATGTACCATTGCCTAAAGGTGATGTTCACAAAAAGAAGGAAGTTGTGCAGGATGTAACATTACATGACTTGGACTGCGCCAATGCCCGGCCTCAAGGTGGACATGACATTATGTCTATGATGGGACAATTAATGAAACCAAAAAAGACCGAAATTACAGGTATGCATCCAAAACCATACATGATTTTTTTTTTTTATGGCAGAGCAAGCAAAGGAGCAGGTGGGTCGCCTGATGTTAACTGGTCACCACCGCCCATAAACACTTGCAACACTAGAGTTACAAGTGCTTTGCCGGCCTTTCAAGGACATATACGCTCTTTTCTTGAAGGCCCCAATGTCGTAATTGTTCGGGAACACCGTAGCTGGTAAATCGTTCCAAAGCTTCACCATACATGATAGGTTGAATATAACTAGGGGTGTGCACAAAGTTTATGGACAGGGAAGATATAAAGATAATAATTGTTTTAACTTCCAATCATTAATGCTGTTGTGTTGACATCATATTGCTGGATGATTAAAAGATAGATACCAAACATATCCTGCTTGCTAAGTTTATCAACTACGGAATCTTACATATTTTTTGTTTCAGACAAGTTAAGAAAGGAAATAAATAAAGTAGTTAATAAGTACATAGATCAAGGAATAGCAGAATTAGTACCAGGGGTCTTGTTCATTGATGAGGTATGTACCAATAATTTAAGTTAAGTTGTCTAGCATAACATAGTACTAATATGGTCTATATTCTATACATGAAAATCTGTAGAAATTATGTTATGGTATTATATCTGTAGAAAGATTTGTAAATCTGTAGAAATTATATGTATTATATCTGTAGGAAGATTTGTAAAATTTTTTTTAAGATTTGTAAATCTTAAAAAAAAATTTACAAATCTTTAAACAAAATGTTTGTTTTTCGAAGCAATAGTTGTTAAATTTTCACAATTAAATTTTTTAATCAATATAAAACTGTTTATAGTTTATCGCTCTTCGTTTTTCAATATAAATAATTTCACTCGTCTAATATGTTGTTTAAATTCCATTATAGGTACATATGTTAGATATAGAAACATTTACCTACCTACATCGCGCATTAGAATCCGCGATTGCACCGATAGTTATATTCGCTACAAATAGAGGGCGCTGTCAAATAAGGTTTGTTATTTTTGGAAAGTTATTGGTCTAATTTTGACTTTTTCTATATCATGTAATTTTTTAACAATACTATATAAAGCAAATAACAAACTGTTCTGAATTTCAGAGGAACTGAAGATATAATCTCTCCACATGGAATACCATTAGACCTTTTAGATAGACTTCTAATTATTAGGACATTACCATATAATAAAGCTGAATTATTGCAGGTATGTGTAAATTAAAATTTATCATTATTAGCTGTGTAATTGTCTCCATAAAATTCGAGAATGGATGATCCGATTTGGCTCTTTTTGATCTTGAAAAATGTGTGAAAGTTGAGGTGTTAGTATATGTTGTGTGCAAGCAGTACACACAACATATTATCAGTACTTGAAAATATTTTTCATTAGTATAAAATGTATGTGATAAGAAGACTAACGGGTTTTGTCAATTTGTTGTTTTATTAATGTACATTTCCTTTATTAATTTTTACAGATTTTAAAATTAAGAGCAGCAACCGAAGGTATTGCAATTGACGATGACGCTCTCGCTGCATTGTCAGAAATTGGCGCCAACAGCACACTTAGGTAATATGTTATACTTAATTATATTTAGAGTTAATTCAATTCACTTGTGCTGTGCCATACAGGACCGTAAACTTCCATGTAGCGCACACGCACAATGACAAGGTCTAATCTAAATTTATGTTAATAATACAAATAACTACAGTCACATAGTCAAAACGCAACACAAGTTCCATAGGAATATTAATGTCGAGAAATGTTTCTTTAAATAAATTTCGAGTGTATTTATCCACAACTAGCTATCCGCTAGCGATTCCCCTCTCTTTTCTTCTGTAATCAGAGGAAAAGATATAATCTATTTTATGTCTCATACTATATATCTGTCTAATTTCATCCAAATCGGCCCATAATTCCAGAGATAAGTGTGATCAAACAAACGAACTTCAGCTGTATGTATTACTTTTATATAGTACTAGCTGCACGTCCCGGCTCCGCCCGGGTAGTCATTTATCGTAATTGAAAATATAAACTATCGTTTATTTTAAGTTGGATTAAACTGCATGTTGGATTAAAGTCGGTTGAGTAGTTGAATGTGTTGTTTGATGTAATAATAATGTACTGCAATTCTACACATCTGCCTATTTAAATTCATTTAGTCAGTTGATAACAAATCGCAGCCAGTCACAAAGACTATTATCAAAGTGAGGATAGTTGGGTCGAGCATTGAATAAATAACGTACGAACACAAAGGCACAATCCCTACGAATACGCCCGTTTCAAATCAAGGCGATGTTTTATAGGATTTGAACTCTAGATTAGTTGACATGTAAAGTGACAACTGTATGACAATAACTCATCTAAAAATTTTAAACTAAAGGTTGCATCTAACAATACATTTAAAGACTAGACGCTCGTGCCGGCTCCGCCCGATAGAGAACTTGTCTCTATTTTATCCCAAGGGAGCATTAATCGGGGTAAAAAGTATTCTATCATCCAAGTCATCTCATACCCTGTCTGTGTACCAGATTTCATCAAAATCCGTTCAGTAGTTTCATCATTTCAAAACATCCAAACAAATATTTACTACAATATTTATAATATTAGTGTGATCAGTTATCATAGTATAATGTGAACCAGGTACGCGGCGCAGCTGCTGACGCCGGCGGCGCTGTCGGCGCGCGCGGACGGCGCGACCCGCATCGCGCCGCCGCACATCGAGGCCGTGCACACGCTGTTCCTCGACGCCAAGTCCTCGGCGCGCATCCTCACGCAACATTCCGATAAATACATGAAGTAAACCTGCGTCCGCGATACTCGGATACTCTCGGCGTGGAGTCGCAGTGCATAGGTTTTGCAGAAGGAGACGAGGTTGCCATTGGGGAAAGACACATTTTCTTTATTTTGTATACTTTTCTTTGTATGTAAAGGCGATAAAATACATTAAAATGAAATAGCTTTATGTTGGATAGGTTTATGCATAAGTGCAGTTTTGTTTACATTAAGGAACTGTGATTTATTTTTATGTCGATTCATTTTATTTTCAATCCAAATGCGTTATGTTAGACGACAATAAAACAGATGTTTAATAAATAAGTTTAATTATATAAAAATGTCTCTTATTCTAATCTATGTACACATTCAATTCAGCTGAAATGTTGATCATTCCTTCCGATTTATACATTTTATACAAATAACAACCTCGTTCAGCAAGTTGACGCAAACAAAACAATCTGTACAAGACTATACTTCAATATTTACATCTATTTGTTCCCTTTGTCAGATTCGTTTATCTTCAAGTTTTTAAGGAAAGGTATCGGTATGTATCGAGAGTCGACAGACCTTTTAACTGGTGATACGGTACTCGGGGTTGTTGATGTCGGTGGGGAGAACGTAGGCAGATCGACCCTTACTGCTGTAGGCTCCGCAGTGTGTCGATACAGAGCCTCGAATTGCATCTCTTCAGGATATGAGTGGGATCGAATTTTCTTTTCCTCTCTAGCATTAGTGGGATATACTATGACAATCTTCTTGCCTTCACTACGCAATGCTACTGGGGGTAACGCAGTGCTGGTCGATACTGACGGTCCTGCTACAACTTGCAACATTTCTGTTGGTGCTGCTCTTATTCTTTCTGTAGTAGTTGTGGTGGTTGTCGTTGTTGAAGTAGTGGTAGTTGTTGATATCACTACTGGTATGTCAGGATCTTCAGGCGTTTCGAATTCTCGTTTCTCTCCCGGAGGTCCCATCGTATGTAGCATTTCAATTTTCATTTCTAACGTGGGTGTAGGTACGGGGACTGAACTGGTGACATTTATGTCTTCTGTGGGTATATACCGGGCGGTGGTTCTCGGTAATTCTCTAGAACCAAAAATTGGCAGTCGTGGTGCATAGGCGGAAACTAAAGGCAGGAGAGTATCTCTAGCGTAGCGTTCTGCTCTTGATATGAAAGACGCCAGTCGTGCGGGGAGAAACTGTACGGCGAAGCTCTGTTCCTCTTTGTCGTCCTTAATGTTTAAATCATCGTTTGTCGGTGTAGTGGAAACGTCGTAATTTTTAGCTTTCCTCAGTGGGGGTGCGGTTGTTGGTCTGGGTGCTTGTGTAGGCCTTAAGAGCGGTTCGGATATTTCATGAATTTCTTCACGGTTATCTGATCTCTGTCTTGGAGTTTTTCTGGGGCGTGGTCTCAAGACGGGTTCCGCTATTTCAATGAGACCACTAGGAGCTGTTTTTGTGTTAGTCATCCCGAAGGCTCGTCCCGTGTCAGTGGCTTCCTCCCATTCATAATTACTATCAATAAGAGCAAACGGTTGCTGTGGAGATTCTTCTGGTAGCTCATTATCGTGAGGATCATCACCAATTATTTTCGTTACGTTTTCCCTCAGAATTACGTCTTGTTCTATGTTTGTTTCGTTCGTTATTTCATCAATCTGTAAAACAAATATATTATATTCGTATATTTAATAATGAATAAGGGATTATTAGTAACTTTAGCGGAACATATTGTATACCTCTTTGATTTCGCAATCTCCTGGATATAAGGGCAACTGAATCGATTCGTCCGTGAATAGCCAAAGAAGTTTACAAAATGAAGAACTGAAAAAAAGCAAAGTAAATCGTATAATTAATTAATTATTGGATAGCAAAGCTGATAAAAAATCTAAATAAGAGTTTGTGTTTTCATATGATCAGTTGCTCTTTATTATTTCTGTATATAGATATCGACCAAAAAGTTGAAATGCTTGCTCCTTTTTCTATTACCAATTTTACTTTTAAGCCATCAACTATCTCGTGCTTATGGCTAAAAGGTATTTATTATAATGCACATATTATGTATGCTAATGGCACCATGAAATTTTTATATACAAATCAATGAGGCTATAATTTAGTGAATAACCGCGCTAATATATCTAAATGTGTACAAACACGTTTAGTTTTTGTAATGACACCTATGATACCTTGCCTACTTATACATAAATTGCCGAATAGCCTGTTTTGTTTAATGTGTTAATTTCAAGAACTATGCACTGGTTTTGGTTAAAAAATCGCATGTCCCACGGGATTGAAGCTGCGGAGACAGTTTATAATAAAGCATAATAATTGAATTAAATGCGAATCATGACTCACGTCTTGCCGAAGCTATCAGTGATGAGCAGCTTATCGAGGTGCACGCGTTTAGCGCCGGCGCTGAGCCAGCCGCCGTAGGGCGCGTAGTGCAGCGTCGCGCGCAGCGGCACGCCCAGCGCGGGGTGCGGGACCAGCACGCGCGTCCACCGCGACACGTGGGAACCGGATTTGTCCTCACGTCTATAACAGACGTGAGATGTGAAATGAATACATTTATTAGTTCTGTGCTATGCAGTCTGGTAGTTAGCATGATACTGCTGCACATACTAGGTGAAAGAGTAAAAGATCCGCCAGAAAACATTGGATCTTAAAAGTTCTCCGGTGTACTAAAACTTTAATGCCACGTTGCTTGAATTAAATTGACTGTAATGCGTCTTCAACATATTACAATGACGAGAAATGATTAAAAATATCGACAATAATCGATAAAAGTATGTATAATTGACTTGATCTGGGTGTTTTGGTGAGTATATAAATTAGGGATTAAATATGGAAGAATGTTTACGAAAATTTCACACAAAACTTACTTAGTCATAGGGAAAGATTCATTCAACCCCGAATCACCATGAAGCGTTAGAGTGACTCGTCCGAAATTAGGTTTTTCATTCGCCTCTATTCCTCCCCATACCTCCACGTGATATTGGTGTGCTACAAAGAAAATAGTGTTTAAATGAAATCAAATTTATTCGAATTCTGTAAGTATTGGTATTATAATATTAGGCTATTATAATATTATTCAAATACATTGAACACATACCACAAAATGGCTCTTCATCTCTCGTAAGTAAATATAATTGTCCTCTTCCAAGCGACCGGTCGGCGTAATAGCCCATATTGCCACAACGTCGCTCGCTGTTACAGGGGAAACAGCGACCCTGAAGAAAATTATTATTTTGACTAGTAAGGACAGAAAAAAAGTAAAAGAGTCGGAATTAATTGAGTAATCCTGTCCTATTTTGTAGTCGGTAAAAACGATTTCGATCAGTGTTGATTAAATAAAATATTTATTAATCGTTATTACCTCCAAAAATGTGTCGTAATTCGTACAAGGAAATGCAGGGAAGTGACATTTTGGTGATACTGAATCTGTGAAGAATTTATATGCTCGGCGATGGTTGCATAAAGATCTGCCTTCAGCAGATGCGGCCGCCCATGGCAAAACTAAGTCAGATACTGCTCCAACGAACCTGCAAAGTTGAAAAACAAAACTGTATTTTTTATATAAAGCTAGCTTATGTATATTTGACAATGCGATGAAGAGACCGAAATATTCATAAATATCTAAAATCATATTTTTAGTTAACTGCGCCGCGCGGTTTCACCCGTGGACGAACCCACAGGCAATAGCTAGTTTTTACATTCTACTATATAAGGTATATTATTGTAAAGTTTCATTAAGAAATTAAAAACTTTTTAACGGATTTATTCCATTTATTGAATAAATCGCTTTTAAAATCCGTTAAAAAGTTTTTAATTTCTATATGTATAATACCTACTCGCGTAAAATCAAACACAAGAAAATACTAAGTTTCATTAAAATCCATTCAGTACTTTTTACGAAAAAAAGTAACAAATAACCAGCCATCCATGCTTCCAAAATTTTGCGTCATAATGTTACTTAGTGGAATAATAGTAAAAATTGCAAAATAAATAGTTAATATTAATATACAGTCACTATAAAATACTCACAAATTAGAGCATCCATGTTGAACTCTACCACCGTTCGGGTAAAAGTCGACATGACCCAACGGCTGAGCAGCTCCGAGACCGCCCAGGATTAACGTCTCACCATTGGAGTGTATTACGTCTACAAACTTTGCGTCATTTTTATCCAAACGTGCTCTTGGATCTTGGAACTCGAAAAGTGGACCAGCCGGATCCAGACCTAAGGTTAATAATATTACATCGAATAGTATTATGTTATGTTTTATTGTACATAAAAAAAGTCCGTCAGTAGTTACTTATGGGATTTCTTTACCCCCATATGTCAGGACATCAAAACCAATTTTGGGGAGTAGTATCTTCTCCTGTGCAAGCTACCACAATTTGTGCTTGATTCACAATAAAACAGTACACTAAAAAATAATATATTTACCATTTAAATATGGAATTTTAAGTTTTCTTTCCCTATTTCATATATTTTTTATACAAATGCATCTACCTGATAAGTAATTATTTTATGTTTACCCGTAATTCTACTGATATTCTTTAGTTCAGAGCCAGCAAAGCCCGCCACATGTGCTCCCAAACTGAATCCAATTAAATGGATGTCTTCGAATCTCACGTCTATGTGTTCAGCTAAACCTGAAATGTATACATTATTTCTATAAAATAAGATAATTAATTGAACTGCGAATTAATACAGATCTTTAAGCTTATCTGGAACATTACTGTTTCAATGATCGATTACTGTGCAATTAATAGTAGTTAATATAGTTTATTAACAATCTTCCGATATTTCAGTAAGATTGACAAATTAATATAGACTGAGATGGGGATTTTCAAATTTTGTATTTATTAGCATGAAGTGCGGATGTACCTTGTAGCAGCATGGCTAGCTGCTTGCCCACCAACCTAGTGTTAGCCGCAGCCCGTAAATAGTTTGGCATTGAAGCTCCTCCTTCCCAATCAACGCAAATCACATTGCATTCTTCCTGTAAAATGAAACATAGATTTACAATCTTCTTTAATAACATTCAATTTCAGGAACATGTCCTGAAATAGCAAGGAGTTGAATAGCTTTAGATAATTTATTTTACCGGTCCAACGGCAATAACTAAGCATATACAAGTAGACAATATTACGGATGTCACAAAAGAAGCTTCGACTTTGAGATTATATAAAGCTCGCTTTGCTCCCTAATTTTTTTTTATGGCAGAGCAAGCAAAGGAGCATGTGGGCCACCTGATGTTAAATTAATTGTGTTTAGATAGTAGTAACACTTGTAAAACTTACAACAGCCATCAAAGCGGAGCGCATTTCATATACCCAAACATTGTCACAGTTAGATCCAAATCCATGCACAATGACGCGCGTGGGGCGGGCCGCGTCGAACGCGCGCGTCGCCCAGCCCCACGCGGCGGACATGTTGCTGGCTGACACTGCGAGTAGAGGCTGGTCACCCCTAGAAGACGATGTAAAAGTCCACAAGGCTAAATATGCGAAATTTGCTGGGATTGCATGTAGATTTTGGAAGAGCGGTGCTTTTAATGAGTTTTTATACCTCAATATTTTATTGAACAACGATATCAAAATAAGAACTAAAAGAAAAAACAGTTTCGATAGTTTTTAAAACGTATGGTAAAGCGTATGCAATTGTATAAAATCTTGTCTTTGCTCTAAAAGTTCGAGTTAAGGAAATAAGTAAGAAAATAAAGAAATAAGAAGCTTCTTCATTTTATTTCATCTTTGTTTCAAGTAATTTTCAACTGATATGAAGCTTGTAATAATTTTATTAATTAAATATACCTATTAAGAGTGGAGTATAAGAGAAATTGTGTTCCAACTTCCTGCGGTGGACTCGGCAGAGTCTCCAAGTATGCAAAAGGACCGGCATCTTCGAAGCATCCAAATTCACCATAACAAACACTGCCTTGAGATCGCTTTGTTCTGTAAAATGCAATTGTTGTCACCGCGCTTATTGTATTTTATATTTTGCAAAGCTTTGTTTAAGTACACAGAATTTTATAGTTATCTACGAGTAGAAATGAGCATTTTAGCGCACGCTATGAATAAAGACTACTGACAAATATCACAACATGATCAATCAGTGACATTTCGCGATCTAATAATGATTTCACATTAGTATATCTGTACTCATCTGTGTACAAAGTTTCGTGAGAATCGTGAGCTATTTATACGTAGGGAACCTGAATCACACTCCATTGCGAAATTAATTTTTCACAATAGAAAGTGTTGCGGGCGAAATCCAGTGAAAGCATGATTAACTTTTAGATAAAATGCATTCGTATGTCCCAAAGATGCTGTTGAAATATATACCGCTTACCTTTCTAATTACGGGTTACGTAAAATAACTTGAGGTTTCAGCACTTTACTTAAACTTTCAGTTGAATATATAGCTGGTTGGCTGGTTGTGTAACTCAAACCGTAATTATTGAAAGGCTTACAAACACACATATTGAACATCGTTTGACCATTTGGTAAAGTTGTTAGTGGTGCACCGAGAGAGAGAAACTCGAATCTTTATCGATGTTTGTATTTACTTGGTTACTGTTACTTATTATTTATAAAATTCAGTGTTTAATGATTTTGAAATGTTACCTAGTCCGCGTTTTCTTTATTTTCCATTGCTTTATTGAGTTCCTGACAGCTGCCAGCATTTCCGCATCACGCTTTTCATCTTCAGCCTCTTGGGCGGCCGACACCGGCGGCCCTGCGCCTCGCCATGCTTCTAACTCTGCATCTTTGACCCGAATTTACCGATAATTTATTAATCAATATAGCGAGACCACCTATGAATGTTTGTTACTTAAAGTAGTAAACAAAATATGTATTAAACCTTGTTAAATCCATTTATTAAACAAATTATTTTAAAACATTCACAAAACTAAAAAAATCGAGTTTTGTGCCAAGGATTTCAACTTCGAATAATCGAGCCACGTGCTGTGATCCTAAGCGTCTGTCATTGAATTCAAATTAAGAACGGAGGACACTAGGTAACCTGAATTCCTTAAAGACTGTGCTTTTTGCCGGCCTTGATCCAATGTTGTAGGGCATTGTATGGCGTAAGTAACGTGTGGCCTACTCTGAACGAAAGTATGCCACTCCCAGCCGTTGTAAATGGTGAGAAACTATAGAGCTTTTTACTGCGATTTAGGAGTGGGTAGGTACTTGGATAGTTAATTTTTCTCGGTATTGTGGATGTAAACCAGAATGTAACATACATTATTTGTTTCTTTCCATAAGATAAGATCCTAAAAGGAACAATATTTTTATATAGAGTTTTTTTAATTATTATTACTACCTATTCACTTACCAATGAGTAAGAAAACACTTTTTAAGGTACAAAATATACATGTTAAAAATGTAATTGTTACAGTACAATTAAGTGCATGGAATAAAAAAAAAGTTTATTTAAGAAATTACCGTATCGGTAACTATTGCTAGTTTAATAGTAACACAACTAGCGTGAAAATGTATAACACAAATATTTCCAAATGTTTACCAAATATTATCAACTTTTAGATAACTTTCAAGTTCCAAAGATATAGTAGGTAATTATATAATTCTTTGTTCGTATTTAACACCCTATTTTCTATTGTATTTATCAAATTGATGGCTAATTACTATACCTAAATAGTAGTCAATGCTTTTGCCCATAAAAATTACGGAACGGAGACTTACATTTAGCTAATACTAGAGTTGTGAGAGCTAGTATTAAGGCGAACGAGCGCCAGACGTGCGTCGCCATCCATGCGGCCCGGCATTCACGTACACCTGTAATAAACCATCATTATTATGTGGGATTCGTTTGTATTATCACATATGGTCATAATTTTATGCTAATCGTGTTGAATAATTATTTAATCTATTAAAAATTTGATTAAAGCAGATTTAGTTGACTTCAACTTTCTCTTTCTTGTTAATAATATACGTAATTCAATTTATGATTTAAATCTAGATAGGATAATCAAAATTGCAATGTACATGGAATTCAGATTTGCTCATCCAATTGTGTAAACCAAATAGATATGATATACATATGTATAACTAAAAATCAACTATCAAGTCCACTGAAACGGTAACTTTCTTATGTAGATTTAATATTTAAATAACTTATCCTTAAGCGATTGTTTTCTTTCATATTACCTATCTCAAATAAAAATTGTTAGACTATCGCAAGATTGTTTTGAGATAATATAACATTATAAGAACAATAACACAAAAGTTCTTCTGTTATTATTAAAATGCGTCAATAATAAGCATTGTGAATAATTGTCTTTGTAAGGTATCTATAATTAGGTTTTGCCAACCTCATTGACACTTGTTAAATCTTGCCTCACAGTCACTTTCAATGCACGCGAGAGGAAATGTGAACGCGGTCTACTTTTAGTCCCTTTGTTAGAGTTTTTCACGTTTTCTATTGTTTCGAAAATAAGTGCTTGCTTAAATATTTTATTGCATGAAACACGAGAGTTTAAGTTCGTTTGCACCTAATTATCTCTTCTAGACATTTTGAAACTTTAATAAAAACAGCTTATTTTGATATTCTCACGTGAACATACTAGGTACCATCTACCCACATGTTGGTTGCAGGTTTAATTATGTAGCATTTAATTATAATTTACAATTACCCAAACCTGACAAAGATTGAGGATATGATGATAAGAAAATTTAGTTAATTCATAAATACATCTAAGGTCAAGCGAATTCTACAAATAAAACAACTGTCGAAGCTTTCTCTTTCGAAAATGTTAAGTGCATAAATGAGTTACGCTTTTATTGAGAAATTTAAATAAATTGCAAGTTAAGATGAATGGAAATGTCTCGAATTAATTGGTTTTTTATTAGCCGTACCTAATAAAAAGAAGAGTTTTCTTTTTTTTAATTAAATGGTCAATCTTTCAGTACCTACTTAAGGAAATTTATATTGTATCTTATTTCATATACCTACCTATACGCACCAAAACTATATAAGCTACGTTAATATCAACGTTATCAGAGAAACATATGCATATATTACGTATTGTTATACTCAATATTGGAAGATCCATACCTAATAATGAATTAATTATATTCATCTAAATATCAAATAACACATTAACAAGCAACATATTGATAGGTAACTACTGAATTTCAATAATTTGACATATAACTGAGTCATGCATTCAAATGAATATGTGAAGACAGGCTATTTTTAGATTATAATTATGACAATATTATCTATAGTCGCAAATAAAGAGGCGACTAAAATACATGTCACGTGCTTAGCAGGACAATAAAGTATTAAATATTTTTATAGCTTAATTGAGATTAAAACAAGGAAGTTTGACTCAACAAGATAAGGGGAAAAATTTAATACATTACATAATATTATTATAATAATTGTTTTTCGAATTTGTTGTGCAATTGAAACCCATTGACGACAATATAGTTAGCAAAACGAAAGGCCGACGACGGTATTAAGGTTAACCTCGTCTGTATACACCAGTCTGCTGCACTGCATAAGAATGTTATCGAAAAAACTTGCTCAAGTGTTGTAAAATTTGTATCTTAGTCTCAAAGTTCTTCATTTATTCAATGGATTCAGAAAACGACTCTGTTCCCATGTAGTGATGTTTTTTTTTCTCATAGGTTTGCAGTTAATGCAAATTTGGTTATTTTCAGTGTCATTTAAAAATATTGTTTAAGCTGTTTTGCAACAAAAATCTTTATTTTTTATTTAAATAAAATAAATGATAATAACATGTCCTGGGTTTAAATGTCACTCGAACGAGCAAGATCACGTCTTATTATAGTCCAGTCATTTTAGGGGGTTCACCTAGGAAACGTGGCCTACCTAGCTGTAAATTCGTATATACTTGTATGATGGCATGACAAAAGTAGTCTCAAAATTCACCAATGATTCTCCGTCCGCAAGTTCAAAAATTTGGGGTCAAAAGTAAAAAAAAACGACTTTTTGCACGTTTTTCGCCAATATCTCGTTTCCAGAGGCTTTTATGCCAATTGTATTTATTATCATTTTTGTAGAAAATTAAATTCTCTACAACTTTTGTTTCAAACATTTTATTTCATTTTGAATCGTTTTTGAGATAGAGGGCAGCGCGAGCGCAGATTAAATATTATTTGAAATCAAATGTTTGTCCC
>NC_052114.1:3538871-3555804 GCF_012273895.1 Zerene cesonia
AGTATATACGAATTTACAGCTAGGTAGGCTACGTTTCCGAAATGCAGGCCTAAATCGACCTAAAACTACTGGACTATACTTCTACGTCAGTCTGTTATAGCTGGGATTAAAAAAAATGTACCTACGTTCGATAATATTAACAGGTTTAACTGCTATTTTTTATAATAGTCTGATTCCTATGGAAAAAAGTAATTAATTTGTAATCATTAATTCAATAATTATTAATCAATCAAACATCGTTTGAGTGGGATCAATTACTACGCGTACATAATGTCAATTAAATACAAGTATTACTCGCCCATTTATCTATAGATTTTAAATATTTATTTTCTTGATAATTTTAAAATTACAAAACAATTACCACACTAAGTTTTAAATGAAACTAAAATGGAATATAATCAATAATTTCTAACAAATACTCTGGATATGAAACTATAATGAAGCAGCTGTGACGTGCATTTAAAAAAAATGATAATCGGTACATGCTCTTTATATTGATGGCCTTGTTAGACTAGTTCATTATTCCAATTGGCTATTAGCAACGTAGGCGTTAGCCAAATATCACTAAGGTCGTTTCAACCAACTTCAAAAAAAGGAGGAGGTCAATTAGACCGTTTTTTTTTGTTTGTTACCTCATAACTTTTTACTGGGAGAGCCAATTTTTATGATTCTTTTTTTTTTTGAAAGTGGTGGTTTGGTGTGTCCCATGTGGTGGGACCACAATTTAAATTTGGTGTAGTTTTGACAATTTGAAAGCGGTTAAATTTTTTGTTAAAAATAGCTAAAATATACTTATTTTTTTAGTGTGTGGGACAAATAACATGTCTAATCGGTCGTCACTACAAGTATTTTTTAATAAATAACTTTAAGAAAAAATACCAAAAAAGAAATGTAAAAACAATGTGTTACATCAAATGTTCTAGTATCTTATTTTAAATCAACGATGTTACTGCAATTTCTTGAACGTTAACATTCTCCATAATCCGATTGTTACAGATTAAGTCTTCAATAACAATTAGATTGGAGAGAGTCTATCCGATTGAGAAAATAGTTTCTAATAACAATAAACCATTTTATATGAAAGTATTATTTTGATTGGATCTGGTACCGGTATTATTTGCAATCAAACATGTCGGTCACTTCGATCGTATTCATTGACCCGAACCGCTCGCGTTGTGGAGGTAAAACGACCTTAATTTCATGGCTCGTCGGCTTTTCGGATTCTAACAATATTAAATTTGATATTATACCCAGCGAGCTTCCTTCAAAACAGATCGTTGACACAGAAACTGATATTTCGGGTCAATTGCAATATAATATTTTAGATAGATATTGGTTACATTGAGCCAATTGTAAAAATTCGTGTATCTACCTACCTACAATTGCTTAAATAACTATTGATTATATTTCAAAAAGTATATAAAGAAGGTATACCATTTCTGCCGATAGATTACTAAACAGTTCTAACAAATACTTAACTTAGATATAATGAATTTAAACACGACACCTTTATACCAATTACACACATCCTTATAAAAGAAGATATCCTGACAAATTGCAGAGAGACTGCTCATAATAATATAATATGCGGTGACTTCACGGTTATCTAAATCTTGGACTAAATCAGCTGATAACGTTTCATACACGCTATGACATTTTAATTTAATTTCTCAGTTAGATACTTTTAAACAAGGCAAGTTAAATATGTCCGAATTGAAAAGAAAACGCTCTATAAAAACTATGTGTTTGAATGATGTATGTAAGTTACGAAATTCAAGTAATGTATACGCATTTGCGCAATAATTTTTGTAAATTAAATACAACTACATCAACATTTTCACAATACAGGGTTTTTTTATTAAAAGATGCTTACCGACGATAGATTTCTAATACGGTAGGTACTTAGGAGAGATAACATAATACTATACTAGTAAGTAGTAGTACTAAGGTACGTTTGTGTTTTCTTAAACCTTTTTGCCTTATAATTTATTTGTACTATATATAGCGCATGCGATAAGTAGAGAGCAAATTGTATATGTTACGCAGTTAGCACTCTTAACTAAACGCCTTTGTTACAACTAGGGAAACCTTAGTTCTAACTAGGGAAAACGTGTAAAAAACTTAAATTAATTTACGGTGTTATTTTGGTTCCTACTGATTTATGTTTCAGGCTAAGCTTATAAAAAAAACTAAAGAAAGCTCCATGACACAAACGGACCGTGGTATTTATCAAGTTCTTTGAAAATAATCATGATTAGGTACTATTCTCATCTGGACTTGAACAAAACCTTTTTCAATTTAGATAAAACGAATACAGAAATATTTTATTTTTGTTTTGGATTCTCCACAAAATAATAATATAAGTTCATAAGTCACCTGATTTTTTAGGTTTTGTTACTCGATAAGTACGTAGGGTTTCCATCGTGTGATACTTTGAGTTTGATAGAGAATTATTATCATTTGGGTCCATTGTCAACGTATTTTGTAGAAAAGAATGATCAAATACTAGAACTACTTTTTTTATATCGAACTCATAATTTAATTAGCCACATGATAACTCGTGACGGTGATAGTAAGACGCAGGACTTTCACTCAGCTTTACAGCTTAAAGTTGCATTTGAAAGTTCAAAGCTGTATAATTCGAGAAGGTCGGAGATTACTTGTGAAATATTACATGGTTATGTTTGTAATCTATTGTTCGGATCACGATATAAGGTCAATGACGGCAGTTAAATTTGAATATTTCCATCGCTTTTGACTTTGACCATATTGAAATTGTAAAAATTATGTTGTCAAGGTAAACCTTGTATGGAAAAATGCAATATGTTTGCTCATTTCTTCAAAATCCTTTTTTGTTACTTCAATTGTTTGTTTATGATCGGTAATAAGTTTATAGCCTGTATGTTAATAACATTCGTATAAAACTACTATAAATATCAGTATGAAAATATATTTATTGTAATATTATGAATGCGAGTGTGTTTTTGTTTCTTTATTTTTCTGTCTTTCTTTCAATTCACAACCGAGCGATAATTTTTGTGTCTGAAAATAGATAGTAGGTAAAGCAGTAGCCTATCTGCCTTTCAAGTAGAACACATAACAATTACGCGAACGAAGCAATAAATTAGTAACGTTATATATAAATACAAAATTATTTATCACTTTACTAATTTACAGTATAAATATATAAGTACATATTTAAATATGATCATTAGATGTATTGATAAAAAAGAAATTGTTCTCGTGTAATATGCGTAATTAATTGAATTTAAATGTTTTGACCCTAACTTGATAGTTGGCGCGGCGCGGCGTAGCGGCCGCCACGAATTGCTGGTGAAAGCGATGAATGCATCAAAGTAATATATATATTTAAATTACGCAACTGCTTTTATCATATCATAACTAATTGATATACATATTTTGCTATTTGAAAGTTAAAAAATAGAAATCATAATTGAATAAATATTTATTATTTGTGTAGAAAACATGGTCACGATATATTGAATGTTCATCGAAATACAATATTCGATTCGGTGATACCGAAACTAATTATGCCAAAAGGAAAAATAAGGGTGTATTACTTAATACTTAGCTGCATTAACCCGTAAAGTGAAAGCAGATTATACCGTTATTGATCCGAGTGGTACGTTTTACGGTGCCCGTGTTACATCATTGCTTGAGGTCAATACATCTTTTTATTGGAATGGTTTCTATATACTAAGCAAAAGTACAGAATATAGGGATGGATTTATTATGTCCTTGATGTATCGAATTAAGTATTTAAATTTACCTTGTCTTAATTAATTTGAACATACAGTAGGCAGTATAAATAAAATTCAAATAAATGAAAACACTGTCGATATCTAAACACGAAAAATAATTAATTGATGACATAAATTAATTATTTACAAATATTGCAACATTTCCGTAAGATACAAGATATTGTATGATAAAAATAAGTAGGAAGCGTATATTCTGGAATTGAGATTAGATATCGACACACTTATAATGCAGGATTGGAATGCACGGCGGTGGAGATAGGCTTTTGTTTGCACAGATGAATCTTTGTGAAGAATTCTAAGACACATATAAATTTTCATATTGTCAGAATAACTATATAGCTAGTAGCAAAAATTTATTGGTTTCCTTGATCATTTTGTTTGCTTTTTCGAAACTTTTTATAAAATGCATCAAAGGTTTTTAAGTTTATACTTTCTCCTAAATAAACTTCAACATATTACGAGGTAGTTAATTGATGTCAAGTATCTTTACGCCGAATGTTCAATCTCTAGCGTATTTTTGTTCAAACATCGCCACATCACAATTAAATAATACGAATTGATAAAATGGTACCTACGCAATATTCATCCATACAGGCAATCGATGGGCGCATAAAAATTAATATAAATTAATTATCTATTGTTAGAGGAGCATGCACAAGAGCAATATTTTATAAATAAATTAGACGTTAATGACCTATCATTGTAAGTAGTTAGTAAGAACTAATATTGCATTGTCTGTTTGCAACACACATTCGAACCAGGCGCATATTTCCCGGGTTTTCCGAGCTACCAGCTTCCTTCGTACAATAGGCTAGTTGCTGCAATATTAGTCGTACAAAAAAGGCTGTATGTATGCAACTCGCAACAGTTGTTAGCGGCACTTGGTGAATGCCGATAGCAGTGACGAAACAACGCGTGTTGCACTGAATCAATTAGGTTAGGTTTACGAAAGTACATGAAGAGCGGTTTTAAATAAATAATAATGCATCACTTCTAAGCTGGTTTATATTTCTGACGGCGGAAAATAAAAATAAGCAGGCATTAAAATAAAATTAAATTTTGGTGTAGATTATTACATCTAAGTGTGTACGTGGACATGTATTTCCGTGCATTTATGCTAAAATATTGATGATGAAATGATTGCACCTATATGCCAACTAAAAACTGAAGAGAATCAGCATGCCGAAATCTTAATACACATTAATCAAACACTTCTAATATTGAAATAACGAAAGTCTGTCTGTCTTTTCGCAACCACTCAATTGATTTAAATGAATGAGACCCGTGATAGGATAACATAGGATAGTTAATATATTCCGTATATATGTAAATGTATTGTGACTGTCTATTTTCTTTTACTATGCGTGTGAAGCCGTGGGCGAAATGGATTTTTGGATATGGTTATGTTTGAAATATTGCGTTGTAAAATATTGCATCGTCATACAAAACTATAGTACCACGAAATTGTGGCAAAATATATCTAATTAAGTATGTTAAATGCACTAGGGCTATTAGCAATAAAATGCGATATCTCAATTCTCGCTACCGCTTACAAGATTACTTTATAATATATCGTTGAAATATTTTAAACAGCGCGTTGAATTCTAATATATGGAACGAAGGTCTATGGCGAAAAGAGATTTAAATATTACGTTTATATACGTTCAAATTTATAGTGTCCTTCACAAATACATTTATGTATTACCTATTTGTAAATATTTTGAATAATATTGTACCTTATTTAAACTAAGATTAGATTAACTTAGATAGATTCAATTTAATGACGCATCGTAAACTAGGACATTTATTATGTAGAATCAATTGTATTGTAATTCTATTAATGTATGAGGAAGATTAAATAAGTCAAATATTTCACTAGGATACCACCATACCACTCATAACCACCACACCACTGCTCAACCCACCAAAGAATTTATAGCTGACTGTCACCATGACTAGTAATACAAACACAAATCTTAACCATTGTACAAGTTATCAAGTATAACGAATTGATCATGATCTATTGCTAACCATCACAACATATCCATAACACATCGATTCTCAATCTTATATTGACAAGTAACAGATAAAGTACGCATGTTCTAACAGAAATGCGAAAAAATTAATTGGTACTTCCATATGCGTTACTCACCGGAGGAGAAAATAAGAAAGATGGCAAATAAAGATATAACAAGCCACTAAAGTGCATTTGAAATTTAGATTTACATCGTTAAACAGTTATGTATCCTGCAAGCATGAATGTGTTTTATTGCACGGCTGTTTATTCGCAGTGGCAGTGTTTTTGTGTTTTATACTGTTTGTTTTTAAATATAATTAAACTTCACTGTATTTTTGCCTAAAGCAGGCTTATCAATGAAATTTGAACCATCTCTACATTAAGCTTAATAAGGAATAACGACCGGTAAATTGTGATGATTACGTAATTTACTTTAAGTTATTTTGTCCTTATATCCCCTTAATTAATTTTCTTTGTTTTCACCTTTAATTTTTAATGGTAATGCGAACACAAAAAATTTTGTCGGTTTTCTTTAGTAAACTTATAGAAAGTAATTATTATCCAACAACATATACAATATGCTTGAGATTTAAGAACAATATCTACAAATATTTACAATTTTTCAACATTTACATATGAAATGAATTCAAGGACAGATAACTGACTCCTTCACTTTTTAGATATCTCGAAGATATTAAAGTTATTCTTAAGTCACAGGGTGAGACCCTGGGGTGATGATCCTCTTAAATCTTAATAAATAATACCTACAGGTGACTAACTAATCGATTCATCAAAGCATAGCCCAAACTCCTGGACCGTCCGGGCTGAAATTTGTAAACATGAACATCCGCTAAGATTTTAATAAATTATACCTATATATAAGAGGATGAAATAAGGGATTGTAAGTAGCACCATGGAAATTTATGTGTTCACGCAGGCGAAGCTGCGGACAGCTAGTAACTTAATAAATTAAAATAACCCGATGAAATAGACGCAGATGTAAAGCGAAGTCCTACTTTATGAGGAATAATCGTGCAAATTGTCAAAAAAGCAATATTTCAAGGTATGAAACAGTGGTAATAAAATATCATCAACAGAAAAATGTTGACTGCATAAAGTTCGCTCCAAGAATATTAATTAAACAAAACAAACCTTACAGTTATTCCGATACGGTTGGGCGATTCGAGAACTATTGCCGTACACTGTACACCAATCGACGTATTAAACAATATTTAATCACAACTACACAAATATTTATCACAGCTACACCGTATTATTTTGATTGTGTCGGAACAAAATTGCTTCAAGGTATAGGATACGTACGGTGCGACGTTGCGAGTTGGACTGCGCGCGCGCCGCTTGGAGAAACTCAAAAGTCAAGAGAAAAGTGGTTTCCCCCTACACATTGGCGGTTACATCAGTAATCTGGTTGCTGTTTTGCTGGTATTGTTTAGTTGTTTGGTCTGATGTTATTCGGTATACTTCCTATTTCCGCTTTATCCATGTAATGGCTATTAGATTACTGGTACCTAATGCAAATGCATCTAACAGTCTAACACCAGCACTTTTATGTGCAGAAAACCAAACACGTAATAAATACTAACGTAATTGCAAAGTAATCTGTAATAAATAACATTTTAAATAACTCAATGCTTATGAGCGGTTACAAGTTGTTGTACAACCTTTATTACCAGTCTTATGACTTATAATTATTTGTGGTTCCGAATTCCAATGTAACATCATAATGATTGCGCCTTCTATTTCATTTTTTAAACTGATTACCTATGTAAAGTGTTGTATTTATCTCTTTAAGAAAGCGATATCCGGTGATTACAATTTGGTACATTGATGTGTCATTAAAACAAATAGGATTCAGTTTCACCGCTCTTCTGATGGTTAAAGAAAACACTAACCAAGTCACACCATTATTATTACATTATAAATTATATTTATATGATACTAACATATCACATTCATATTCACATCCTTAGATGCATGTCTTATATTAATTTATATTCTAATAGCCCGCGGGATTGACCAGGGATAAAAAAAGAATAATAAAATACCTATCTAGCCTAGCTGAGTGAGGGACTCGAGCTCGCTTCTGCACGAATTCGGCCATCTCGCACTGGGGAAGTTACCACACCCCCACAGTAGATCGGCTTGAAATAGCAGCACGTTACGGTGTTTCGTTTGGTCAGTCGGGGAGCCGGAGGCCCATGTCCATCTCACCCCTCCCAATCCATTCCCGTATCCCGGTCGTCAATCCCTATGATCTATTCCTTAAAAGCAAGCACGCGTTTCTTCGAGGCCTTCTACAAATGTTCATGAGTGGTGGTGATCGCTTACCATCAGTCGAACCACCAGCTCAGTTTTCCGCTATTAATTAAAAAAACGTATAGATGTATTATCACTAAGGAATAATGTAGCTTTCTAGTGGTGAAAGAATCATCAAATCGGTCCATTACTTTAAGAAGCTGTTTAATTCTAACAAACATGTAATCAAACCTTTCCTCTTTTTATTATTAGTCTAGATGTAGATTGATAGTGCAATCTGCAAAAACTAAACAACGCCACATGATGGTAGTAACATTCAAAGGTCGTGCTCATCGTCTGTTCCTCGTATACAAATACATTGTTCTTTGAAGCACCAAATACAAAATATTGTGAGATCGTTTATGCCTTTTTCTTTTGTGGCTGGCGCGGCGTTGTTTGCATCATTGCACAAGCACTTTCTCCAACCGCTAACAGGAGGCGTAAACGTGTGACGCATTTGTTACGTATTGACTTCTGACCAGACGGGTAATGAGTATATTATATGGCTTAATATTTAGTATTGTAAATGTTATAACTTTGTGTATAAAATTTTTGTAAACGTAATACATTGCGAAAAACCTAGTCGGTTAATATTATAATTTTTAATTAAGCCATATAGGATATTCATTTGTTATATAAAACAATTCATATTTATCCAATATTTGTATAAAAATGCAGCTAAAAAGTTTGCTTGTTTGTTATCAAGGCGTTAATATCAGTAACGATTGGACCGATTTGAAAAATGATTTCACCGTTGGATATGCGAGTGCTACTAGTGCCTTATGAGTTATGACCATATCTTTTATTTTATATTGGGACATGCATGTTGATGCGATTTATAAGGATCTCCTTATAAATAAATTGTACATAGACTGGTTTACTTTATACCTACCTAATACGGTTAATACCTACCTACCACATAAATAGATCATCCGTTGACGGCGCCTAGAATTTTTCGGCGTAATAATATTTACAGCGCATGCCTATATTATTCAAAAATAGACTATAAAAAAGAAGGAAAACAATTATGTGAAAGGATAAGTGGGTATATGTAAGCAATAATCGTCAACCTTTTAAGCCGGACAGTCTTAAAAAAATAATTTCAAGGCTATCCATTCTTCCTCATTCCCATATGAGTGATTGTCCCAGCTAATAAGACGTAAGACAAAAATACAACTGAAACATTTATTCAGAGGATTCTGAATTTGGAGTTTAAGAAACATATATTTTGAGAAATTAATAAAGCATTTTAATGATATTAAACTGCAGATTAAATTAAACGTATATTTTATTTCGGAGTTCTGAAAATTTTAAATTATTTTTCGTTTTACGTGGTTTAACTTTACACTTGAATAAACTGAGTTATATTCGTAATTTATACCATTCACCAGCACACATAACGGTTACTATTCACTAGCATCATTCCACCTTATCTAATACATTGTATCAGGATAAAAGGAAATCTACCTACTTGTACTGTCTAGTATAGTATGTTATCTGTGTTTCTATAATTCCAGACTGTAGTACTATTATCTAACTCTGTTCATAATGTTTTCGAGCTATTGAATTTCATGTTGAAATAGGTTGAAACAGTTACAAATAGGCATTCCTTTAATTTTCAGTAGTAAAACAGATTAGTAAATTGTTTGTTGACAATTGGTTAACTTAGTAATAAAAGTAATAAATAAGGAAATCTCTAAGATCAAAAATATCAATCGTGTGTTCGTTAAACTCGAAATATACCAAACGATTTTTGTAAAATATATATAGCGTTAAAATACACACGTTTTAAAGATGTTTCAACTCAATCGTCTCGCTTTTTTATGTGCAATAGGGTAGCGATTGACCTCGCCTACTAGTGAGCGTCATTGTTGTCTAAAATTGAGAGTACTTCCTAGAAGGTACTTGATCAGTGTTTAGGAAGTATGTTAAAGTCCCTTGCGTTTCGAATAAAGCATGAGAACTATGGCACGTCAACCATAAAGTTGTGCCTAGAGTCCGAACCGATGGCAGAATGGGGATGGCGGAATCATGCTGTGTAATTCGGCAGCTCAAGAGTCTTTAGTTGATTGGCAGAACCATCCCAGAAGTGAGAGTAGTTATTCCATGCTCGACCGGACTTGTGCTTGGGACATTGAGACACTGTCCCAAAATAAAATACTATTGTCCTGTTCACCTGTTCACAATACCACCTTTTTTGGATGGCCTTCCTAATCAGGATAATGAGATAAAGTCAGACAAATACTTATCGAGTTGCTTTAACAAAAAACAGACAGTAATATAGTATTATAGTAAGTATAGTATTATCAATCGTGAAAAGTCACAGGACAAAAAAATTGTTTGCTTCAAAAAAACAATGCCTTGCAATTTATTTATCAAATTTGGTTTTATCGTTATGGCACCGGGTTGCCTCAAGCCAACCTTTATTTATATCAACGAGAACAAGAGGATAGCATAATGGAATATTTCGGTACTTAATATTTTTACAACCTTCTTGACTCTTCCTTGCTTATAACACTTTTACCAGCCGCACAGTTCCAACATCGGAGCACCCACCGTAAAAACCAATTCCATCCGCACCATCTGGATGGTTGGCGGTACACCACCGTACGCTTCACCCGCAACTTCTTTCTGCGTAGGGTGAAGCTTCGGAACGATAATCCCGAACAATTACAACATTGGAGCCTTCAAGAAAAGAGCGTTTATGTCACTGAAAGGCCGACAAAACACTTGTAACACCTCTAGTGTTGCAAGTGTTTATGGGCGGAAGTGACCACTTAACATCAGGTGGCCCACCTGCTCCTTTGCTTGCTCTGCCATAAAAAAACAGATAATATAGATAATATACAGGGGCGGATTTGATACGTTGGCTGCCTCCTTTGTTGGCTGAAAATTAATTATTTAATCAGTGCAGTGATACTGATTCCAAGTCTATTTCTATTTTTAAGTAACAATTAATTGTTATCCACAAATTGCCTTTTGCTGAAATCAAATCATCACAATCTAATGACCGTAGCAACTGTGATTCGATGCAGACGATAGCTAGAGCGTTCAACCTGTCCCCGTTCATTTTCCAAATATTGCCGCCTCCTACGTTTTGCCGCCATTGGCCTGGGCCTACTCGGCCTATAGGGAAATCTGCCCCTAATAATGTAATATAATTAGTTTCATCTCATATGAATTTGTCTACGTGCCGCCATCTATATAATCTACATTTAATATTTTTTTAAATAAGCGACATCTATAATCTAAAAAATTAATGAAAGTTTTCAATACAGATGTCACTACCGAGCAAAGTAGGAAGGCGTCTTTTTATTTTCTAAAAATAACACTAGAGTTCGTATGAAGCGCTATATTTAGTTTTTAGACATTTGACAAAAAAGATGGCAGCGATTGCCGACTGCTGTCCTTCGGATTTATTGCGAAAATGGCGCATTATGTGAAATTTTCACGTTATTTATTAATTATAAGTGAAAATTTGTGCAGTGCTGCTTTGTGATGGTGTGTTAAAGTTACATGAATGACAGTGATAATCGTGTGTAAATAGGAGGACAGCTTTCTTTGGGATATTGGATTACACATAAAATAAAGGTATTTATTGCCTCCTACGCTTTAAATCTTATTCATAGGCAATCATTTATTGTTCTGTTAATTATTATTGTCGTATTACTGGCGATACCATTTAAAAAAAAAAATTAACGCAAAAATACGAAGTAAATAAAAGACAATCTTTTCCCAAATCCCATACTTTATTTTATAATATTGCACTCTAAAAAAGTTAGCAGCTGTGTGTGGTTAGCCACGGCCTTTATTATTTGGTGCCCAACGGATACTTCATGACATCAGCAAAGAATACCAATGGCTGTAAACATTTAGTACAGTGATTCATATTATTTAGGAAGCATACCATTATCTACCATAAAGAGTGTGTATATTTTTACAAATTATGTACCTATATCACCCTGTATTTTTTTAAAATCCCTCTAATCTAAAATTATTTAAATCAATATTCACAATTATTTTACAAATTAAGTTTCCTTGTATTCAATAACAATATTGGAAACAATGGTCTCATATGTCTTATCAGAATATTATGACTGACTAATAATTTAGCAGTTAGTAATTATGTTATTATTGAACATGGATCCCATCATTATAATAATTTGTGTGTAACTTTTAGTAATAACTAATATGAAAATAACAAATCTTTAATATATGTATGTATTTGAGCACATTTGTGCCTTATCATTAAGTATGTAATTATATCTTATGTTAAATTTAGTAAAATTTTTATTTGTGTCAAATTGAACTCCTGAAGAAGTCAAAACTGCAAAAAATGTTTATTTCAGGAAGTACTTTTTAGAATCATAGTAAAATTAAACTTTTAAAAAAATATCAACTTATTGTTACTCATCATAGTAAGTAAGTACAGTAAACTAAGTAGTTTAAATGCTTGTTACTAAATTTTGTTGCCATGTTTTATATTCTTATGGAAATTAAGATATAAATAAAAAAAAATTATAATATTAAAAAATATCTTAAAATGATATTGGAAGATGTCAAAACAGTTTGCTTCTGTCCTCGGATCATTGTGTGTTACATTCTAATAATATCATGAAACTAGGTCTACTGTTTTTCTCAGTTACTTCAAAATTTTTGATAAAACATACTTTTCTGACACTATTCCTGTCATCTAAATAAGCAAAAAGATTCAACATCAAAATCATAGATTTTTTTGTGAAAAGAACATGTTTTATTGATACATGCAAAAAATAAAAAAATTAATGAAGACGATCACAAGGAAGGAGTTCATTAAATGTGACAGCCTGAAACAAGGAGGTGGTAGGGCTTAAAAATCCTTAAATTCGTCCTTAAATAAAAATCTGATATAATTTATGGATTGCCTCTTCACTGAAACACCAACAAAATTTAGTCGAATGATTTTATATTTTTCCCACATGTTCTGATTGCAAATATATAAAAACCTTTTTTTATATAAAATGAGAATTTATAATCTAGATTTATTCAAGTGTGGGAGTTGAGTATGCTTCAGAACAAGTTGGGTGAATCTACACTGGGGAAAAAACCACACCCCCAAAGAAGATTGGTGTGAAATAGTAGCCAGTTATTGTGTTTCCTTTGTTGAATGGGGGAGCTGGAGGCCCAGACTTGGAGTAACCTTTTTCTCTCCCATCCCACTTCATTACCTAATTCCCAATGTTCCCCTTAAAAGCAGAAAGATTTACAGGGTCCCTACCCTACCTATGCAAATGTTCATGGGTGGTGGTGGTTGCTTACTATCACACCTAAAATAGAAATTTTAAGTTGAAAAGTATTCATACCTTAAAAGAAGAGGTATATATTATAAATAAGCTTATTAAATTGAAGATAAGATTAAACTCGTAATATTTCACTAACTGTTAAATAATATATTTTAATTAATGATAAAATATAATGATAAGTGTCATCAGACCAGTTCTTGGCACAGCACTCAACGTCTGTCATCTCTAGAGCATGCTTGGTGACAATAATTATGATAGGGAAATTGTTATAAATACTTAACTGAAATATTAATGGTAGTTATATAAAACGCTCACATACCAGCACTTGGATGTTTGTATTAATGTAATTAACATACAATGGATATGTTTGCATTGAAATTACCACATTTGGTAAGATTCTACATGAATGATATAGCTCTCTACACTATGTGGACTTTACTTCATTAGGCAATTTACCTATTGTAAATAGTTTTTTGCTTCATAGATATAGTTAGAGACTTTGACTTCATACAACATTGAAGTTGAGTATGTATAATTAAGTATGCATTTTTTTTGTCAAAACAAAAATAACAATCAATGCAATGTGGGACATTTTGAAGATTATCTTTTTTAAGTTTGCATGTGTCTGTGCACACACTTTTCGGAGTTTCAAGTTATAGGTAAATGTTCACATTTTTCATATTAAATGGATCAATAGCACTGGTACACTTGGAAGTATTTTTATTATATATGAACTTGTTGACCTGGCCCACTCCCAAAGTAAACTATTTCTTCACAAAATGATGAATGGAATTACAATACATCACACTCTTTACAATGATCAAAAATCACATTGTTTAGTTACTTGTAATTGCTTTGTGCTTGTGCAGTCTGAATAAATTGATAGAGGTTAATTTATTGGTGGATGGTTAAATTATAGTATTTAAAAAGTTAGTTCTATATCAGATGTTGATAAACGACTTTCTACTCGATTTTTCGTAGTGAGTGATGGTTGCGCAATTTAATAATTTATAACCGTGTTTAAACAGAAAATGCAGGATTAAGACTATTGAGTCAGCGTCATGGAATTATACTCTATTTTTGTTACATTCATCGGCCCCAGGCTCAATACTCTGCCAAATTATAAAGTTTTACGACAAAACATGCATACGACTGCGTCAGTTGTGTTTACTGTATGTGCGTGACTGGTTTAGGCATTACATTTGTATGTAAAATGGTTAATGCATAATAACTACTAATCGCGAGTTAATCGCGGAAATAATTAATTAGCAACATTCACTTTTATGTTTATCGGATTAATTGTCTTAGTCTTTTTTTACTACAATTTTCATTACATATTTTTTAAAACCACTTCGTTGCAGTTTGAAATAGGATTTTAGATAATTTAAAAACTCTGCTTTACGCAACATAATGTACGTACTAATCCTAGCCATGTAATGGGTTGATTTGCGTCAGCAGTTTCTTCAATAAAGTTAAATATGTAGTTTATATACTCGTCAATATATTAATAGAAATATCGCTATCCAGGGAACTATTGTTATAAATTATATTATTACTGGATATTTGCACAACTTAGGGGGTCAGTGTCACGAGGCACTGAGATTTCCAAATATGAATAAAGAAATTTCTATTTCTCTATTTGCATTTTTCGATGTCAAATCCCATTCATACTTTATATAATTTTTCATTATTGTCTAGACTTGTATTTATTGTCTAGATGGCGATAAATATGAATATACTGTTCCCAAAAGTGTACTTCAATTATTTATTTGCTGATTTATTGGTAATTTATTTATTTATTTTATATTTGGTTTTTGGTAAATTAGTATTATTTGTACCTACTTTATGAATTCCGTTATCTCGATAAGTGATATTCTTAATCAAAGTGCAGTTAAGTATCTTCTAGCTCCCCTGACTTTGCTTAGTTTTTAAAATAGCTAGCAATTAGTATTTGATAAACATCTCTGGGAACAAACTTTTTGTCCTTTAACATACTTGATTTTTACAGATACACTATCATTTTGTACGTGAGCCGAGAAAATTTGTTACATTTAGTTCAAACATTTAAACTGTTTTATTAATATACTTAAAAAAACATGATTGTAAGTATATCAAATTTTCAGAAATGTAGACGACTTTTTGTGTTAAAATTCCATTCGCAAGACCCCGACCTCGGGGTCACTTTAAATGGAGAGAGTCCTTACTTTCTGAGTAGACCTATTCGGAACGAGCTCAAGAATTATTCTAAACTCCAGTGAATTCTAAGGTTAATAATCTTAAATCCAAATATGTATTTTATAAAACATAAATAGTGATAATATAATGAGTACTGTAATGCGGTATTTGTGTTAAGTTTCAATTTCTAATCAAATTTAATTGTACCAACATTATAAAAGTTATCGTAGGCGAACTAAGTGCGAATAGCTGATTGGAGGTTATTCAACTGGTGACTAGACAGAAATAGCGCGATCACTCGTGGCATCTCGCACACCTCTGTTGACGTCGCACCTCCCCACTGTCCGTATACGCATTTCCGGGATACGGCCCCTCTCACTCTAAATGACCCGATGATGGTAAGATAGCTTTTTTGGGTTCATCGTCATGCAAGATGCAGCTAACTCCTTGCGTGAGACTAATCGAAATTTTGTACAAGCCCCAAAATAGAGACTAACGTACACTAGTCATGGATTGCGATCGATCGTTACGTCTGGCGAATAAAACAATTTGTAATAAAATTGTTGACAATGAATTGTGTTCCAATGTATCAACATGTGATGTCACGGTTTGGAGACGGGGATTTATGTCTTCCCTCAATTTTACATCATCGATCGGTGGCAGGCGGCGTCGCGGCTATGGCGGTCTTCTGCTGGTTATTTATAGAGGCGCCGAGACGCCGACCTCACACTATCTCGCATGTTAATTGGCTACTTGCTCCGCATTTTTTCTGACGTGACCGTTCATGCTACGCCAATGCCATCGATGAGGCCGGTGGTGGCCGATAAACATTGACACCTTTACCGCTCTACGTGATGCGGTTAGCCGGAGGAGGGCTTCTGTTACATGACACACGATATTTACACAAACATGACGGAATGTGGTATTATATGCAGCATTTATACTGGAACTATATCAATTATTCATTCATTGCATTTATTGACAAGATTCTATCGCTCTAAGTTACCACTCCATCATAATAACCAAATATCTTTAATCACGAATTTATGTATCCATACTATGCGACCCAACTGAGAATAGTATTAATTCTGCGCATTCTAGGCAAAATACTAAATAAACCATTTTGAAAAGAATTTCTTTGTAAAATCTTATACTGACTCGTAGTGGACATATAAATTTCATCGTTATTCCTATAATTAGTTGGATCACATGGTAGATTTGAAATCTTTACCTACGTCATATTAACTACACCATGTAGCTTAGATGCAATAAACAATGATATGTATTTTGTGGATGAGAAAGGTAGGCGCTAAGAGCATTTCAAAAAGTGTGCCTGAAAATTGATTGCCTGCATAATATCA
>NC_052114.1:3556804-3577406 GCF_012273895.1 Zerene cesonia
CTTACGTTGGCTGCAGCGAGGCTCTCCGTGAAGCCTTCCTATGGCGTAACATACCATCGGAAGCTATAGAACTAATGTGGCATCGCTTTCCGGTAACACTTAGAAACAATATAACGTAACTTATAAACGATGGTGGCAGTTTTGTCTAGATAGAAATATTTCAAATTTTGAAAGTACAGTAGCGTCAGTTATATCTTTTTTGACAGAAGAGGTTAACAAAGGAGCCTCGTATGGTACCTTAAATACACACAGGTCTGCCTTATCTTTAATCTTGGGACATAATATCGGGTCGAATGAATGCGTAAAACACTTCTTACGGGAGCATTCAAATTGAAATCGAGTAAAAATACAAAAAAAAAAAAGTACTAATTAAACTGCCACATCTCAAACAATCAGCCGTTGGATCCAAAATGTTTTAACTTTCGAAAAGTGGCGTCAACATTTCAATATTTAGTGCACATAGCACAAGGCACGCTTCAACATCTACTGCTTGTGCTAGTGGCGTATGCGTTGGTAAAATACGTAAAACTGCTGGTTGGACAAAACATTCCGAAACCTTTGCAAGGTTCTATAAACTGAATGTAATTAATGAAAACGAATTAGCTGAATCAATCTTGCAGGATTAATATTTAATAATACTTTTGTTAATTTTCAAAATCGAATAATATTGATATTTTAAACTTGCACCCAAATTAGTTCTTACAAAACTTTTATCTCTTAACATCTACATGGTAAATAATATCTGAAGAATGAAGCGATGAAATATAATATATGATCAAACGAACTTCAGAGTGAAGTTCGATCATTATTATATGAATCGCTTCATTCGAAGATATTAACACCCATCCCACCCAAACCCAAAGTTTTGTAAGATTGTATGCTCTAAAAATAATGAATATTGTACAGGACAAGCAAATACTTGTCAGGTTGGAATACCCTCATTAAAAAAAAAAAAAAAATCTAAACGCGTGCGTAGTTGCTAGCATTGAAAAAGGGGACTACATGGTAAATAATATCTTCGAATGAAGCGATTCATATAATAATGATCGAACTTCACTCTGAAGTTCGTTTGATCATATAGTATTAAGTGTTTTTTTATTTGAAAGTAAAACGCGCATTGCGTCGACCCCATTTGCTTACAATAATTTAAAAATTTTATTGCAAGGTACTAAAGTAAAGTTAAATAATTAGACCACTCATTGTTTATCAAATTTTGTTCATTTAGATATATCAACTTTTGTGTATTTGGTGCATTTGTTAAATGTATGTCACTTATACAATAAACAATATCAAAATACATATTAGCTTTTCGCCCGCGTTTTTGCCCACGTAGTCAAAGAAAAACATATTCAGTAATGGGATTTCCGGGAATTTACTGTCTTTTTACCAAATTTAGTTCAAGTCGGCACAGTAGTTGATGAGATAAGCAAATTCTAGCAAACAAGCGAACAACCTCTTCATATATATTAGCGTCTTAGATTGTCATTGTCATGTAATTTTTATAAATAATGAAACTTTCTCATAGTGAATTTTTTTTCGACTTTACAACAACATAAACAAACATGGAAATCCTTCCCCTTTATTATAAGTGTAGATAAAGACGTATTGTACTATGTAAGTAATATAATCTATTAGAAGAGTGGTTACTAAAGTAATTTGTGCCGTGTACGCTTTGCCGAGCGCCCTACTTCCGCCTCGTAACCCGTGTTTATTGCTGTAAGGAGGTATCTGCTACAGATATGCCGGGTACACTCCGATTTCTAAGCGTGTTATCGATTTTTTTTAAATCCTTGGACTATTCGGACTTTGGAAGTATTGTAACAAAAAAAAAATAGGGGGGGGGGGATAAGATAATACACAAAACCTGATGAAAAACATATGTTAAGTAAGTTATAATTTATCGAATCAATGTTCAGGTTATTATAAGTATCATATATAAATAAGAAAAAAAACATACAGTTTCTCGATACTTTGCTTGGTGAACAAAAAGTAGCCTTGCTTTTTGTATCGTATTGTATTTTAATGTATTTAATAGAATTATTGTAATTAATACGAAATTCAAAGCTAAAATGTATGCTACAATATCAGACACATAGTTTGAGTAATTTTTGTATGAAAGAACAAGAAATAAATCTTGGAGAGTCAAAGAATTCGTGTGATCGTTTAAAATAATCGACTAAAGACGGGAATTATTATATGAAAAATGAGCACAGATGACACATCAACTGTGACACGGTTAAAACGAGTGAAATTATATTACAGCTATAAATATATGTACAGTATGCGAGTGTCAGTTATTTTTACAACATTTGCTGAATATAAATAACCACTCAAGAATGACTAAGCTTGCCGATTTTTGTGCTGATTGTCGTTTGTTTAGTGAAGCCAAATTTTTGGAATCAAAGAGATGGGACTTTGTAGCTCTCTAGTTTCTACATAACAGCATACAGTATTTTGTCTTTTTTTTTGTATTTGGACTAATATATGCAGTGAATTAGTTTTTTTATAAAGTCCGCAACTTATATTATGTTACCCTATGTTAACAAAACTCACATAATATGCCCATAATAAATACCTTTTCTAAAGCGATTCTTATAAACCGTTATAACCATGTCTTCGAAGATACTCAACTCTCATTGATCCAGAATTGTAGCCAAGAATTTCAAAATTTGAAATTTTCTGTTTTTACGTTGTTTACTGAAAAAGTAAATCTCATGTACTAAATTTGTCAAATATGCTTGTACAACATATATAACATTACCATAGACATGTATTATTCTACAACCTTTATCAAATATAAGTGTAAATATTTAAGCATCAAATTAGTCTAGCATATTATGACATATATTGAGTGCTAGACCGCGTCTTCCGGTTTCAATGTATACCACACATAATGGAATCACCACGCGGCTATAACCGTGAATAGTGCCGTCTAAAATAATGTAAACAAGACAGTTAAACCACTGACGCTCATCACGTAAGGGCTTAATTGAAGTTTCGTGTAATGTGACACGACGGTCATTCATATTTGTCTCATTTGCGTATACACATGTGTGATGTGTAGGGCTTATTTAGTGAGTGACAACAAGGAGTACATATATACTCTATCTCATAGGGAGGTATTCAAATTAAAACATCCACAAAATTTCCTAATAAATAAATAAAACAGATCATACACAACCACAATTATAATACCTTTGATGTCGGTTTTATGATTTTTCGACGATTGGTCGTAAAACTTTAACCTATTGTTCGTAGTTGTGTCGTAAATTAATAATTCTACTGGGCCCGTTGTGATTGTCGTGTGGGCGGGAGTGAACGACTGTCTCAAATTTGATTCTGTTCTATTTCTGCTACTATGTATTTACAGTTTACACCGGCATATACATTAGAATGTTATACACCCGCAATGTGAATTTAACTGATCACGTGCTTTTCGTATACTTTCCGAATCGTCCTAGATCTTCAAACGGGATGATCAAAATTAGGTATGCGTTGTTGAAAGGATTCCTTTTGTTTGAGTGTATGTATAGAATCAGGTCTGAAGATGATGTTACGTGTTTAACAGGACCCAGTAAACGCGAGATTTCCAAACAAAATGTACCGCGTTTGCATCAGTAATTACGACTTTCCTAAAGTAGTTTATTCTGTTACCGAAAACAACATACACTGCTTACAAAACATCTAGGTAATGTAGTAATTAACTTGTTTTGTTTGTTTATTACACTCTATATTTATTGGTTCAATTTTCTGACTTGAATTACGAAGAAAAGCAGTAAATTAAACTGTGATATCTTGGTGTACTAGTTTAGTTTCGTCCGCAATAAATTTCCTCATTTTTATGCCGCCAAAGACCAAGTAGAGCGTATTAGTAAGACTGACTGCGTTTATTTAAATAACTGATTTATCAGTTTTTTAGTTCACTTCCACTTCTTTACTGGTGACTACAATAGCAGTAACTAAACCGCCTCCAAATTGTCAGAACTAAACAAAATTTAAATCAGACCACATAAGAGGCTGTGCCATGTGATCCCCTTTTAAATTTGGTTTCTCTAATAAAAAAAGGATCATAAAAATTGGTTCACCCAGTAAAATTTTTTTGAAGGAACAAAAATAAAATAAATACAGTTAAATTAATAACTCCATGTTGATCTGAACTTGTGTATATATGTGGCACTTTACATTTTATTATTTAATATCAATTGCCCTACCCTCTACCCCACATATATAATAAATTATTTACAATACAATCACATGCTTTTCCTTTGGTGTCAGCGCTTGGGGAATAAACAAGTACTATATTTTCATGGAATAACATGACTTGATAAATAGTATTAATGTATGTATTGTACATATACCTTTGGTAAAAGTTAATTACACGCAGTACGATGTAAGGCTAATGGGGTCCCTCGTGTATGGAAAATATAATATGCGTCAAAATATTGCCCACACCTTTATTTTACAGTACTTAAATAAACTTTCATGAATACAATTTGATTTAAATAAAGATAAATTTGCAGATAAACGTATTAGAAGTAAAAAGTTTAAAAGAAAATTTCCTTCCACATACATCAGCGGGATTTAGGGATATTTTGCTTTCAATAGATATCTTAATTTTAACGACCAGCAGTTCGCCCCGGTTTCGCCCGTAGTACTTATATAGCCTATGTCACTCAGCGAAGTTGCAGCTTGCTAATGATGAAAGAATTTTTAAAATGGTTCCAGTAATTTTTGAGTTTATCCATTACAAACAATCATACAAATTCTTCCTCTTTATAATATTATTGTAGAAGAATTTTCTAATACAGTAAATGGAATATTGATAGCATATTTTAATAAAAAAAAATACGAAAATCCTTTTGTTTTTTTTACCTCTTTAATATAAAAATGTTAATTTTTTATTATGGTAGAAACTTATCATGATATTTACCATAGTTGACAATTATCATATAGGTAATTCATTTCGAATTGTAATCATTAGCGAATCCGAATCGCCTTTGGCTGTTGAAACGCTGCACGTGGCCCACAATGTTGCTCATTCGAAAAGCTTTTTAAAAAGAGAGTTTAGAAAAGTCTTTTGACTGTCCCTGAAAAATCGAATAATGAGAAAAGCAAGTTTCTTACAAAACATGGACCCTACACATCATCTTAACCGACGCGGACGTCAGGCGAGAGACACTTCTTTCATCGACTTCAAACGAAAGGACATTCTCAAATACCTATTGTAGCACCATACTAATTGTTTTTCAATGTTTCCGTGGCATTATACATCGTCAATGGTGGTGATTGTGTTTACTTGATGAATGTCTTTATTTTAAAGGGGACAAATTTTAATGCATGATCTAATTTCACACACTGAAGTTCTTAGAATCGAGTCTCAGAATCATTTCTAAGTACAGCCGAGAAGTTTGCATCATTGGGAAAGTGTGCTTACGTGTCCGTGTATTTTTGTGGGTCGTAAAGTCGCGGCTTTATACACCTATCGTTCTTTTATTCAGTTTTATGGCGCGATAATTATATTCTTTTATGATATCAATATTGAAAGCCAGACACTAAATGGTTAATTTAATGGTATGTTGAGACACACTCTCACACAGTCTTTTCACACTTTTAAGGTATGAATACTTCCTATGCTACTATGTTTTAAGTTAAAAAAAATATTGTATGTAAGAGCGGGTAACTGAGCTTGTGGTCTGCATGTTGGTGATTATAACCTATAAGTGATTACCACCGCCCATGAACATTTATAAATGTAGGACCTCTGCTAATGCGCTGCTATTAAGAGGTTAAGAATAAGGAATGTACTCGAAAGGGTGAGGAAAAGGATATCTTAAAATATAGAATAACAAACATTAATGGAGTATCATCAATTACGCGTCAATTATAATAACTTTTGTTAACATAGAGTATTTACATGGTAAGTAAGATAAACTACGACTGAACTGAATTTTATCAGGTGAAAATCTTATAATTCACGGTCTTAAGGCAACAATAGACCATATTTGTAAGATGAGATAAGTATAAGATACTCTAAGAACACAAGTTAATAAACACACACAGATAGATACTGTGACAATACTTCTCTTATATTTATATTGTATAAAGATATATTTAAAACTTTCATCAAAGAGTGTATTCAGCGAAGTGTTGAACAGAAAGCATTATCATACGTGTGTAGACTATAGAATAATAAATCTCCAGTGTATCCTACACGATCTCATTACGATTCCTCGTACGTCCTCTACGTCATACGGCATACCGGCTGTTGGCGGTGATCAATATACGCTCAAGGAGAAATTGTTAACTCAATAAACTGTTTTAAATACTCGTATTTTAAAATGTTTAGCAACGTTTTCATGTTACAATTTGTCATTGCTTATTTCTTCGAATCTCTACAGCTGTATTATTGTATGTCTTATATACCATTAACACCTTAACGTTAAGTTTTCTCCTATATAGATGATTCTAAGCTATCAGTTTCGTAATGTAAATACGTATTTAAATCCGTTACTCGTTAGTACCTACACATTTTCGGTAGTAAGAACTAATTTTTATTAAATGCCTTCGGTAACACTAGAATTAAACTTAATGCTCAAAATTGAACATTAGTTTAAACTAGTCTTTTATGTGGTCAAAAAGAGAGGATCAGCTTTCATTAGAAATAGTATCAGAATCTCACCAAATACCTAATCCAATTAATTATATAAAAAATATAAGTAGTTCCAAATTATGGATATTTTTCTTTTAGAATAACTTTGTTTATAAATTTTTGTCGGTTGCTTAGCTTCACTCAGAAATCAATTAACACACGGTCATTCTTATGATATTAATTAATATGAATGCGTTCGTAATTTTAACGAATAAATGATTACATTAAAATGTATGTATTTTCAGACAAAATGGTGGTCGGCGAGAACAAGCGTACGGCCAACATCATGGACGGTATCGAGAATACCGGCGATGTGCGGCTACATGATCATCGGTTACGGCTGAAACAAAGGTAACCAACATTCGTTTATAAATCACGCGAATTCTTAAATCTACTCTATTAAATGCCGGTGATATAGTTTCGTATGTAATTATTTTCAAAGGACATACATTACCCTCATACTATCAGTGTGAAATTATTAAGTGTTATGTAAATGAAACCTTGTAACTATTCGATCATTTTGATTGTACGCTATAAGTGAGACAGGAAACAGGAAAAGCACAAATTTAATGCAGTGAGCACACGCAGACCAATTTTCAGCATAGGCACACTATGTGCACCTCGTCTCTGCCTCTAGTTTGTTTAAAATGTAAAAATATCATATAAAAACGTCTCTTTATGTAGTATAAGTAGGTCCCTACTGGAGTGAACAATATAATGTACTGAAGTTATGTAATACGTCTGACTAATAAGTAACACATGTGCAACACTGCCATTTGTTTATAGACCTTGCATATTTTCAGTAATTCGACGTAGGTGAGCATGTGTTTATTAATTCTTTTGTGAAATGTTGCATTTGTCGCTATGACATACCGTTAAATAACTTCCAATTATTTTATTCGTTAAAATAATACATCATTTTCATGAGAACTATAAAATACAAAAATTATAATATATGTATTGTTTTTTGATCCGTCGCCGACACACTTCTAATTTCTCGTGATTATTTAGATCATACAATTATTGCAATAAAATGTTGAACTCGTGACACCGTTGCATAGTGCTAATGTCCTCGATACACATATCTATTAAAATATTAATAGAAAACAGCATATTGAATGCGATATTGGGAGACGTGGAAAGGCGCAGCCGGTGACCGCATTTTAGGGTATAGATTTATGCACCCACGCTCGCGGATCGGAAATAGTGGGCGTAAAGGTTGTAGGTGACGTCACACAATTTTTGAAATAACGTTTAAATAATTATCACTTTAATATAGATACACGTACTATTGCTCTTGCTTTATAACGTTAAATCGTAACAATGTCTCAAGATTTAGATCGACGTTGCTCTATATGGCCTTGAGGCTTGGACACTGTCCAGTGACAGCATTAGATATTTCAAGGTAAAAAAATTTAAAAGTTGATTGCATTGACTAACGTTATTTTATTAAAATTATCCAATGCTCTGAAATTGTTCTCATAAACATTGGATTCAAATGTAAATACACGAAGGTAATTGCTGTTTGAAGCAAACCATAATTTGTAGTTAAGAAAAGTATTTAACTACATAAATAACTCGTACACCGTACTATTATTTTATTTAGGTACTACTGTTTCTTTATGCACACGTATTTAGATTCTGTAAAAAGGTTAATCACACTAATATTATAAATGTAAAACTTTGTTTCTTTCGATGTTTGTTCGGTTCGGTAATAACGCTGAAACTACTAAACAGATTTTGATGAACTTTGGTATATATAACTATATATAGACAGAGTATGAGCTGACTTGGGTGATAGGATATCTTTTTATCGATTAAATGATCCCTTGAGAAAAAACAGGCATCTCGATATCCGAGTGGAGCCGGGACGAGCGTCTTCTAGAGTATAAATATAAAAAGGATGTAAAGTCACGTGTTGTGTACTTGATATTTACAATATTTCTTCCGTGGACCCATTGTTTCTAATTTCTTCTCATCGTTCTGTTGGCTAAACACGTCCTTATATATATTTTACTGTAAGTACATAGTATAATATGTAGAGAACTCGAACATTAGTGTGAGATAAAGGACAAGTGATATCTTTCAACGTGACATTGTTGAAAACAAACAGAATTTTATCAACAACACCAGTTCAGTGGCCGTGTAATGAGCTTTTTATATGCTATAACTTATAAGGTTTATCACTTGCTCTTAGACTGTCAGCTGATTTTTAAATTCGCATTTAAAGTAACATCGGTACGAATTAAGAAAGATATATGCGATAATGAGTGCGCTGAGGTTATAAACAATTTGCAACGATTCATATTTTCACTATTTACGCTACAAAAATATTTTGAGACATAACAAAATTGTTAAGTTAAAAAATATAGAAATTTTTTTATTGTTAATACCGTCATGAATCTAAAGGTGTTTAAACGAGCCATATTTACGTCAAGAAAGTGTTACATAATTGACAGCTGCCTACTTTTTGCACTGAAATGTATGACTTAGCCAAATTTCAATTAGTTTTAACAAATAGCCAATCGTCAACAAATACACTGTATATTTCCGCTATATAATCTAAGATATAAAGCAAGCAAATCGTAGAATCATTGACTTTTTCTTCATATCTGGACAATCACCAGTCAATAGAGGAATGTAATTTAAGTAATGTGACTTTTGATGTGTTGCAGATTCGATATAGTAAGAAAATTAGGCCAAGGTACATACGGAAAAGTGCAATTGGGTATTAACAAGAAGACTGGACAAGAGGTGGCAATTAAGACGATAAAGAAATGTAAAATTGAAACAGAAGCTGACTTGATACGCATTCGACGAGAGGTGCAGATTATGTCTTCGGTCAGGCACCCGAATATTGTACATATATATGAAGGTAAATAGTATAATCATTATTACTTTAACAACTAATATTAATTGAGTGGGTAAATACCGCCAGAAGGAGAGGGTCGATGTGTTTATATTGTAAAAGCTAGACTGTAACTTCTCACGAGTTCTTTTAGAGTAAGATATGTTTTGTAGTTTGTACTGCTTTAAATGTTAAAACAAGTCATTAAAACATATATCTATCATATATGGTTTATTTTCGACATACTTCTGGATATATTGCTCTACTCATACTCCGAGCCAATGTTGGACAACTGTTCATATTGATTTTGTTTCAGTATTTGAAAATAGTGAAAAGATGATTTTGGTAATGGAATATTGTTCCGGTGGCGAATTGTACGATTATCTTAGTCAGAAAAAAGTATTAGAAGAAGATGAAGCAAGAAGGTTAGAATTTAGTTCTGAATGTGCCTGTTATTTTATTATTGTATAAATGAATTTATATTAATATTCATTTGTAGGTTATTTCGTCAAATTGCAACCGCTGTATATTATTGCCATATACATAAGATCTGCCATAGAGATTTAAAGTTAGAAAATGTCTTACTCGATGACACGGGCAGTGCCAAGGTGAGTTACCGTTAAGATTAATGAAAAATGTTTTTTTTATTAAAATTTACGTTATTCATAATAAATAATTTCAAATATTTTTAAACAGATAGCGGACTTCGGTCTCTCCAATGTGTTCAAAGAAACATCATTATTGTCTACGTTCTGCGGCTCCCCGCTGTATGCGTCGCCGGAAATCGTTAAAGGAACGCCTTATATTGGTCCTGAAGTGAGTCCATTATCCAATTCAAATGAAATTTGCTTATCAAAGTTACCTCATTTTTATCTTTGCACCACAATGAGTTAATTCGAAAATGTATGAAATAGTAAGCAATAACTAACACTAATGTAAAGATAGCGACAGTTTATTGAAAAAACTATTTATTCATGGATGGTTCATGTAGTGTCATCACTTTTCTACATGGGAGTTACTTCTCCTTTGCGATTTCATGCTAGGCCACCTAAATGTGTACAACGTGTCACGCTGTTAGCACCTAATATTGAATGAATTTTCAGGTAGACTGTTGGTCACTGGGAGTACTACTTTACACACTGGTGTACGGCGCCATGCCGTTCGACGGTTCTAACTTTAAACGCCTAGTTCGACAGATTAGCAACGGAGATTATTATGAGCCTAAAAATCCGTCTAGTGAGTATTGTAATAATTGTAATAAATAATATAAAATAAATGTAGATTAAAAAATTAAAATAAACGCCTTCATGATAGAATTTTAAACAGTTAATTATACTATAATAGTGACAAAAGCGTGTGGTGATCCGAAAAGCGCATACAAGATGTTGGAAGAAATAAGTCATGAAAGAAAAATCATGTCTAAAAAATGTTCCTCGAAGCTAGATTATTTTCTTGCTACATACCATTTCTTTTAATTACTTAGAGAATCGTGTAAACCAGAATCCACAATAGTAATTAAAAATTATTAATTACAGCCGCGTCGCCTTTAATTCGTGACATGCTGACGGTGGACCCGTTGAAGCGTGCCGACATCGTGTACATTTGTGATCATCCGTAAGGTTTTTTTTACTATTATTGCATGTTTTTTAAGTTTCTCTTTCAATTACCATGTGTATAGCAAAAATCCCTATCTAATTAAATAAATGCGCTTAATAATTAATTCAATAGAATGTAGATCATCTGAAGTATTTGATATATATTATTATGTTAATAATATACCAAGCATAGGCTGAACAAACATGATTTACTATATGCAATCTTATATAACCTTATGATAATATAAGTTAACAAACGAGCACAATAAAACACGATTCTTGTCAGGTGGGTGAACACGGGCTGCGAGACGTCGTGCCTGGAGGTGGCCGAGGCGCTCGCTGCGCAGACGCCCGTGCGGCTCGACTTGCTGCTGTCGCTCGCTCCCGCCGCGCCCTCGCACTCCAACAGTGTCGTCGTGCCGCCTGAGGTACAGACACACACACACACACGCACACGCACGTATGCACACGAATACGCACGTACACAGACGCAACGCAACGACGCTAAATTATATATTTGCAGTTAGAACGGGTAAAAAAACTGTAAACTATCAGCGTTAATATACATTTGCAGAGGCAAATATATGCTTTGCCACTTTTAAGGGACAAGGAATACAGTTGCAAATGCCTTGCCGCTTTTAAAGCACAAGGATCGAGAAGGATGAGGAAATCGAATACAGGTTTCGACTCCCCAAGGATATTGAAATAAAAAATTGAATCCAATAGACAGTGTATTATTTCATTAAAATCCTTTAAACACCATTCAAACATGCACCGAAAACACATACAAATTCACAAACTTGTAAATTTGAACGCATCTGAAAATATGTATTAAAAATATAGCAATGCACATTTAATATTATCATATTGATACATTTTTTGTTGTTTTTGTAGCAGACAGAACTTGGCGGCCCTGATGAGAGCTGCACAGACCTAACAAGCTCCACCTCGATGGCAGTGGAACCCAGCAATTCGGCTGAGAAACGGATTCTGGAACTTGTAGCAGGTACGCTTATTAACTGCTGTTGCAGCTTTATAATGGGGTCTTTATAATTTCCTAACTTCGGAATAAAAAAAAATACTTAAAGCAGTTGATCCATAATTAAGCAATTTTAATATCCCGCAAGGTTTCATTTATTATTAAAATTTTAATATTGCCAATACTAATTTTCTAATATCACATCATAGGTCTAATTTCATCTTTGTATTTATATGAATCAAATCATGTAGATAATATAAATGTACTTGAAATTCCAGAGGGTGGCGAAGACGCGATAAAACCATCGCCGACGCGCACCATCGTGTCTGCGGGTGACAACAAGCGCAAGCTCGAGCTCGCCATGTCTGCGAGCGGATTGCAGAGGAAGAAGGACAGGGTTGCCAGGTGAATGGAGGCGTGCACTAGTGGACCGTTATTTTTATTACTAGCTGCACCCGGCAAACGCTGTTCTGCCTTACTCTTATCATTTAGGGGTATGAGAAATAGATGTTGGCCGATTCTCATAGATACCGGATAAGCACAAAAAATTTCATCAAAATCGGTCAAGCTGTTTCAGAGGAGTATGGCAACGAAAACTGTGACACGAGTTTTATGTATTAGATTTTTTTTTCTATATTTCACATTCAGTATGAAAATAAATACGAATAGCTTATAAAGTAACTATATAAGTAACAAATAGCTTGTAAATTAACTCTGTATGTATCTTCTTCATACCTGAACCGAATTGGATAAAATTTGGTTCAGAGTATACTTTGTGACCCAAGAAAGGACAGGGAATGAGTATTGAGTACTATGCCCTTAAAAACACGGAAATGTCTTTCTTCTAAATCTTTTCCTTTTACTGGCAAAGCGGGGGGGGGGTGGAAAATAAGTTACAATATATATCTATTGTACAGTTGCGCCAGTATCGCCGGAGCGCCGCCCGCGTTGCCGGAGGAAGCAAGTGTGCCTGACGAGGAGCCGGAGTATAATAACGATGAGGTAAGCACGGCGAAACTTCAGGAAAGATTCCAGAAGCAATTCTTCGATGTTTTTAAAACTTTCGTTTGGTTCAGGAATCTAGTTCGATTTCATATGGAAAATGTTTTTTATTATGATTTGGCATTCGAATTAAACTCAAGAAAATGTATTGTGAAATATAATTAAAACTAATTTTATTGTACAAAACACACAGATAGGAATTCACATAAAAGCACAATTCAAATACTTTTAATCATACATTATAAAATATGAATTAAAATAATATATTCTTTTAATAATGGCCTAATTCCAATTTTTGTAATTAACTCTGGTTGTGATAACAAGAAATATATAATATAACCAAATAATTTTTGTAATAATATCACAGGCCCCACAACCATCCCTTAAATCGTCGGCCACTATCACGATTGCGCCTGCGCCTGCCACAGTGGAGCTTAGCAAGGCGCCAACCGTTGAAATTAAAGATGTGCCCAAAGATGAGGAGAAACCCAAGGTGGTGACGCCAAAGAGAGCTGCGAAAATTGACACGTCTCCAGAGAAACCAGAAGAAACTAAGGTAATTAAACTATATTTATTGTTGTTTACGTATAAAATAATCTCAAATGCACATTTATTATTTTTCCTTCACTTTTCCTACTTCTCCTTTCCTTTCCTTTCACTTTCCTTTATTTGCCTCTTGATCAAGTTGCTTTATTAATTATACATTAAATTACACCTAATTGGTACCAAAGTATAATAAATTTATATAGTTAACTCTAAAAACTAATTTTCTTCTAGGTGGAAAATAATAAATCAACGGTATCTGCGGCTGCAGATAAGCTCACCTCTCTGTCGCTAACTCAGCCGGCGCAGACACCTGCTGCCGCTCCAGCGCCCGCACCAGTCAAACCAAAGAAATTGTCTATCGGTACCCATTTCATTTATTCATTTTTTAAGGTTTTCTTGAGGTCTATTATATATATGGCGATTGATTTGTGAATATTTCAAATAAGATTTGATGGATATTTCGTTACGTAGTGACTTCTTAGTTAAAAAAGAAATCACATGTACCCAAATTTGTTTGTAAATTACTCGAAAACTGTGCTGTTTTTGCAACAGTAATTTGATTACAGTAATATAATTTTTTTTTTTTTTTTATGTCAAATACAATTTACTTATGGTTATGTTTTTTTTTTCGATTAATATCTGTATTTATTCACTTATAGGTGGTCACGTTGGTAGCTTCAAGGAGCAATTCGAAAGAAGAGCATCTCTTACCACATCGCCAGAAGTAAAACGAAATGTTTCCAAACCAGGTATGTATATATTTAATTTGAAAAATGATAATTCTTCATTCTCAGTTATAAATACAAACTAATACCAATCTTATTACCGAGCAGTTGTGTCGAAAATCGCGAAGCCTAAAGCTCAAAGTGAAGATCGCGAGCTAACAAGCAAACCGCATGATAATGGAACAGTGCGTCTGCAACAGATCGGCATCGAACCACCTCAGGTAACTATTTACTCAGCGTACAATAATCGTATCCTGAAGGCACTTAGCCTTTTCTTCATCTTTCAAAATCCATATCTTTATTTCTGTATGTATTTTCAGTCGCCAGTCGAAAGTGGAGAGGGGCAACAAACGCAAATGAACACAGGCGGTGTGAAGAAGACGGAGAGCGAGCCCGCGCACGCCTCCACTGCGGTCGACCCGGCTGTGCTGTTGCAGGATGCTAGAAGGTTCTTTAACTCAATATTCTTAATAAAAAACCCTCCTGAGTTCACTACAGACAAATAATCACTAGAATTGAAAATTGTCATATTTGTTCAAGTGACAACTTCTTATGAAGGGTAAAATGTAGTTTCGTTACGTAACGCGTTAGGTTAGTTAAGGAATTCACTTCTGTCGTGCGTCCCGAGACGGTCACGTTTTTTGTGTACTGGCTCGTTGTGTTAATTTCAGCTTAAAATAAACAACAGTAAATTAAGTACGTATAATAAATTGAGACTTACCAATTTTAGGTGAAGTTAGGTTACAATACATGACTAATGCATTGTTTATATGTTTTCTGAAGTGCAAGATAATCATCCAATTCAACTATTCATTATTCAACTATTGATCAGTTAAAGTTACCGGGCATAAATAATAGTGTAAAGGGTAATTTTGTTGAGAAAATATGGTCTATTTTAGTTGTAAACGCGTCTTTCCTAGTGTTAATTAATACCAACTGAATATACAATAAATTAGAAATGTCCTCACTAAAACTCAAAGTATGACTTTATTAGCAATATTAGCGTGATTTTCCTTTACGTTTATTTCTTTCGACTATAATTTTGGTATCTCGGTGTTATATCCAAAGATTTCATGATATAACGCTTTATGTACAGGAGCCTGCAGAGTTCTATGGCGAAATTGGTGGAGGAACGCGCGGGAGAGGAGAGCCGCCGTCGCGCCGCTAGAGACATCATATCCTCCGCTATTAGAACTGGTGAGTTTGGAGATTTGTGCATAATTTAAGTTGTACAATTCACATGCGATACACAATTTGTCTATATTGTGTATAGTAGATCTTTTTAGTCTTGGTTATTGCTTGTATCATAAAAATACCTGTAAATATTTGAAAATTTTAAACAATAGAAAATAAATCCAGCATGAGATCCAGGCTTCGACCTCCGTTTTTCGCCGTGTTGCGGCGATACCTTAAATATTTAATTTATCACCGCCTATGTGCGTTCACTGTTCCGAGTTATGATAATTATTAAAAAACTGTTTACTCCTATGTGGTTATAGATTGCAATTTCAAATTTGTTAATATGTATTGTATATAAACACACGATCGGCAGGCAAGCCGCCGGTGCCGTACGGGCGCTCGTCGTCGGCGGGCGTGACGTCACTCGCGTCGCCGCCGTCCACGCCGCCCGCCGCCGCGCCGCCGCGCGCCGACGGCAAGCTGTTCCGCACCGAGGCGCATCACCGCGTCGAGGACCATCGTAACAGGTGATAATATTATATTTATTTGCAGAAACCATTCAAGATATTGGTGACGTTGTACAAAGTATGCCTAACTTTTAGAATAAATTAACACAGACATTTTATTTTCTTGAAAAGTACGTACTGGGTTATTGCCATTGCCAGCCTTGTAGTTTATTTTTAGTGACTCTGTATTTTTCTCTTGTTTTTTTATTAAGTACAAATTATTTTATTAAGAAACATAAACAATAAACTAACAGGTAACATAATTCATGATGCATGATAAATGGTGCTATTTGCGTACTCATTGTTCCATAACCTTATACATTTCATTTTCATATCTTTTATTAATTTAATACACATTTGAACGTAACAGAGGCGTGTCTGTGGAGCGCATCATACCAATCAGCATGTCGCCGGAGGACGCGACGGCCCCGCCCGCCGCCCCCGCGCCCGCCCCGCCCGCCGCCGCCCCCGCCCCCGCGCACAAGCCCGCACCGCGCTTGCACACACCGCTTAGGTACTTGGTTTCATTTATTATTGTTATATATGATATTGTGTAATTTTTTTAAGCATATTTAAGAAAGAAAATAAATATTAAATCGCTCATTCAATGTGATGAATGTTAATATTAATTTGAAATTGAATGGTGTTTTGAGGGGAATTTTAATCGTTAGCCAAATTACATTCCTGACAGGCGTCTGGCGTCGAGCGAGTCGACCGGCGCGGGCGAGGCGAGCCCGAGCGGCGGCGAGCCGATAAAGAAGTCGGCCCGCGAGTTCATCATACCGATCGCGGTGGAGGGCAAGGGCTACGTGACGCCGCGCCAGCGCAGCCTCGAGCCGGAGGCCGCGCCGCGCTCGCCGCTCGCGCACCCGCCGCGCCTCACGCCCAGGCGCATCAGGTATGGGCTTTTAAACTAGGGAGGGGGGAGGATAGAAAAAAAAAAAGTGACAAGTGTAAAAAATTTAAAATAATGAAGGAAAGCAGAGGATTTCAAATCAAATCATTTGTGTTTATTAAGACCATTATTTAATACAAAAAATTGCAAAACAGCATTTAACAACATAAAAAGCATTTAATTTTTAGTTTTAAAGCATTGAAATGCTTTATAAATGAGAAATTTTGCAATGGCTAAATTTATGTCAATGTACTTCTTGCGATGTTATGAAATCAATTTAATTTTATGGTACATAAGTTTTATTATTTATGTACCATAAATTTTTTTTCAAAAGATAAAATTGACCATACGCTTTTACTTTACAGTAGTCTAGTTAGCGGTGGTGAATCCGAAGAAGAAGATGATACTCATATGCATAGATTGAGGTGAGCATAAAATTATTGGGAAATTTTACAATCAAAAACACCAAAATTAAATAGCTTTTATGAATATTCATCATCATCATCATCATCATCAGCCCATATATGTTCCCACTGCTGGGACACAGGCCTCCTATGAGGGTTATGAATATTCACATTCTTATAATTATCTTCAATTTTCTTACATTTCTATAGTAATGGAAACTCATTAGTTTCTGTGAAACACATAGACACAAAGATACATAGTGAAGAATCTGAAGAAAAGGAAACTTTTATATTTTTGCCTGTTTGTAACGTTGTCACGAAAAACCACTGGACCTATTTCAAAAATTCAGAGTGCAGGCTATCTATGTACTACGGACAAAGTCGAGGCGAACATCTTGTTGTTAAATAAGTTTACGAATGAAAGCGATACTAATTCTCTCGCCTCGAATTGCCTTTAATTTATTCATGTAAAAACATTGGTGGTCCAAGTAATAAATTATTTAAGGTTTTCACGGTCAGTCCATTTGATGCGACGACAAATGATTCAGGCGAAATGGATTGAGTGAAAATTAAAAATTTTCATAATAGTCCATCTTATCATACACTCGATCAAATAGTGGGCGTGTCCTGCGCTATTTAATCCAACGGTCCCACTAATTGCGGGTTGTTATATCCATCTCCAACGTGAATCTTTCAGGTCGAGTCGCTTGGCCCGCGCGGAGTCTGTCAGCTCTGGCGAAGAAGACGAAGAGGATGAGGGCTTCCACCTGCTCACCGCTGAGAATCTATTCTCTACTCTACTGCACAGGGTAAACAATTCACATATTATGTGTTTGTATGTTATTTCAAATGCGTTTATTTCCGAATTCATTCATTCTTTATGTCTCTCGGTTTCCTCTATTTTAATTAACCGAGAGCGGTTCAAGATTTATTCTGGCGTCAAAAGAATGATACTCTAAATTTAAATAATTTATTATTAAAATTAAAGGTCTTATCTAAATTTAAATCAAAATCCGTTTACCGTTTCCGGTGTGAATATATATCTTTAGTGTTAATAACAGCATAGAAATGCAAACCTTTTATTAACTATACTCATATTTATAAATATGTGTATATTTTGATGTTAAAATATAAACAAATTATATTTTCAGGTGCGTGCGCTAACTCAGCGTCTAAACGGCGAAGAGGGCACGGGCTTCCAGCATCCGCACTCGCTTTTCAACAATTTGCATTCACCGTTCTTTAACAGGTATATATGAATTTGAGTGTCAATGAAACATGAATTTAAAATTATTTTCCTCCTTCGTTTACCTCAATTTTATACATTTGGGGCTATTAATACGAGATACATCATGGTTCGAATGAAATATAATGTATGTGAGATTTGTGTTTCTTTAAAAACTTTTTTCAAGTTCCATTAAAAAAGTCTGATTACCAAAGTCCAGATTTAAAAAATTACTTACGATACTAATGAGAATTTTACACTCACAACATACTAATTACATTTTTCATTGATTAATTTATTGATGTGTATTTTTTGGGAGAATTGCAGATTTCAGTTTGATATTTGCTTACTAAATCCATTGTTTTTTTTTTCTAATATAATTAATGACATTTATTTTTCGCATGCAGCCCTCACTTACCTCGGAGACATTTCATGTAAGTATTTGTCATGTCAGTAACTCAATATTAATATCATTCAATGTTTTATTGTTAACTATCATTCCATGCAGCACACATAGGTATACGGAAAATAAAAGAAGCGTTTCAGAGACGTAAGTAATTATAATTTGTTTGTGATATTTATATGTGAAAGTACGATAGAAGGAAGAGAATGCAAACTTTATACGTAACTAGCGGTCCGCCCCGGCTTCGCCCGTGATACATGTATAGCCTATAGCCTTCCTCAATAAATGGGCTATCTAACACTGAAAAAATTTTTCAAATTGGACCTGTAGTTCCTGAGATTACTGCGTCCAAACAAACAAACAAACTCTTCAGCTTTATAATATTGGTATAGATATGTAATAATTTGATATATTTCCATTTTTGGTAGTACATCACCGATTTAAATTAAATTTGAGATAGTCCCTTGTATTTGACATAACAGAAGACCTCATTTGCCTTTTTTTAAGAATGTAAATGGTCAATGGATATTATCTTATTTATTAAAATGCAGCATCAATCTTTATTGAAGGTTCAGAAATTAGTTATAAAGCTAGTTTGCACGCATACTACACATTAACTGCGCTGTTGTGCTGTGTGCAATCACTGAATCTTCAGAGCTGCAATGAACATTGGTGCCACATGTGACAATTGGAATTATTGTTATTAGCGTATACAAATATGCTACAGCAATATAACCCTTACTGTGCAGGCGCGAGGGGTGGTCGTCGCGCGACATGCAGTCGCCGTTCGACTCGATGTTCAGCAAGTCGCGCGCGCAGATGCCGCGAGGTGAGTGCGCCGCGCGCCCGCAGTGCATCCGCTTGCCGCACGGGAAAACGTTGCCGATATCGCGACACTAGCCGCCGCGCCCGGTCTCGCACGCTTCCCTTACATTGTACAGAACATCGCACCCGTTGGCACACGCTTTCGCTCGTTTCCAAATTTTTTCATTCGGACGTTTTTTTTTATTGTAGATTTTACGAGGTTCCTTTCATACGTGAATTTTTGGACATTTGAAGAAATTTGAAATTGTCATTCGATCTGAATTTAGCATGAACGATTCGTAATTATGATTTACGGTCAAAGTTAGCGCATCGTAAGTAGCTAGGTGGCACGGCTACCACTCACAAGACAGCTAGCTTATACTTAATCAATTAACGATCGACATCATCCATTCATATAGTAAGATTAAAACGGGACCGCGAACACATCGGATATTAGTAGCGTTTTCCACATTTTGGTTTTCTATTAATGTCAAATTTACGCAATATAATAGACTACGTACAAATTAATTCATTAAATTTGTAGTATAGTCTATTATATTTTATGTGTTGTTTTACTTTAATTATTAATAACATTTTGATTTTAACGTTTTTGCACTGTAGTGTTTTAATGTATTACAATTTGCATTCTTTGTGCAGGTTTTTTCTCCTACCCGCTAACAATAGCAGGAAAATGTTGCGTTGCTCTAGATTTTCGTGTACTTTTTGTAGTTACAATTTGCATGAAATGCATTAATTACATTCTATCGGTCGTCTGACCTGCTACAGTTAAACGAGGGAGTCATGGCATAGACAAAATTATATAATATGTTTATACAATGACA
>NC_052114.1:3578406-3581796 GCF_012273895.1 Zerene cesonia
TATATTAAGTATATCTACATGAGACGATTCAATTTCAAAATATTTATAAACATAACTGTCAATCTTAAAGCATTAGTGCTATAAAAATTTAAGACAAAAAAAAGCATGAAGCGTGCACAAGAGTAAAATCTTTTTATTGGAAGAGTTATTCAATATTATTTACGGTACATGAATAGATTACAATATACACACCTTGACAGCGAATCCTTTTCGGGTTCAGGTTTTCTAGTAACACTGATCGAATATTTCCTTTGCCTAATTTTTTCAAGTATATTTTCTGGACTCGGTTCTTTTTCGCTCTCTTTAAGTATTATAGCAGGGTTGAGTGTACGCTTAGGCCGATATGTGGCATAGTTTCCAGGTGAATACATAGAATTTGTTCTGTTATATTTTTGCGGTTCTCTAAGTAAACTAAGGCTAAGGTTTTCTGTGCCATCTGAACTGTCCATAAGAGATTTCGTTCTTGAATATCTATTCTGATTATAGGACAAGGGTTGGTCATAGTCGAGATAGCTGCGTCCCGCTGAGTATTTTCGAAGGTCATTTCTATCGAGAGATCTGTACGTATCCACCTTATCGTTAATTCCATCGTATCGTAAGTTACTTCTAGTATTGATGGGCAAGTCGGCAAGGAGCGATCGATAACGATCCGTCGATGGGGACAGGTCAGACGCGACGGAGTATCCAGGCGACAAGTCGTAGGTACTGGGAGAGGTGGGGGAAACGTCATATTTCGTTTCCGTAGGTTGCGAATAAAGCCTCGCTACGGGATCATATTCACTTGCTCCTGGACCAACTAAATTACTTTTTCTTCGTTGTTTCTTTTCGTTAAATCTAGAGTAAAAACTTTTTCTTCTTATTCTATCAACAATATCCTCTTTTTCAGGGGTCGTTGAATCGTGACTACGTAAAGGACGTAGACTGCTAGGAGACAAAGGGTTTTTGTCTTTAATTTCAGCGCTTTGGTCTGATTTAACATCAGAGTTAGAATAAATTGATCTACTTCTAGATCTACTTCTACTGGTAGTATCGCTCAAGTCTAACTTTCCCGTTCCATCGGATATCACTCCATTTCTCTCTTCTTCGTGAATTTTTTTGATGCTTTCCTTGTCTAAAGAGGTGTCCATTATTTGAGGTTCTATCACAGGATTTGTAGGAACTACTTTTTTAACTCTAGGTAGTTTTGAGAAATCTAATTTTAATGAATTTCTAATATTCTTTCGGTTTGATTCATTTTCGATTTCTTTTTTTACCGATAGTTCATCAATATCTAATAAAGTATTAGTAGCATTGTCATTATTTGCTTTACTATATTTACTTTTACGACTTAATCCGTTTAATAACAGGGATGACGGCCTTCTTGGTTTTTCGTTATCATTTTCGATATAATCAGAATCGTTGTTTTGTACGTCAAATTCGTTTCTCGCGAAATTGTCTACTGATGGTTTTTCGGATATCGATTTTGTAGATTTATCTTTTGCATCGAATTTTTTAAATAGTCCCAGTACTTTAGATACAGTTGTTTTATTCTGGGTATTATTTTGATTCTCGAGAGCTGCAACATCAGTTATTGTAACAGCTCGTTTTATTAAATTTGATTCAGTAGGAGGCTCAACAGGTACAGAATGCTCTCTTTGAGTTCTACTTAATTTGGAAATTTCTTTTTTATTGTCACTACTTACTGAATTGTTTTGTCCTTTTTCTGGCGAGTTAGATTTTGATGAAGTAAATTTCTCTAGTTTATGACCTATAGATTGTAGCATGGATTTCTTTTTTGTAACGGTTGTTGTTTTGGAACCATCTTCGAGAGTTTTATCTTTTTGCTTTTTCACGACCTTCTTTTTGTCGGAAGTGGATTTAGAATCACTTACATCTTGGTTATTTCCTATGTCAGTCTTAGATTTTGATGAAACTTTTTTAATAATTTTCTTTTTCACGGTTACCTTTTTATCACTTTGTTCACTATCAGCGTTTTTAATTTGAATGTCATCTTTTTTAATAGAATTAGTTGTAATTTTATTATTTTTAATAATTTCAGAATCTTTATTTAAGGTAGTTTTTACGGTTTCCGATTCGTTGCTAATTTCCTTTTGTTCTAAATTTTGTGACTTATCCTTATCTATGGAATTGACTATTTGATACTTCTTTAAAACTAGACTGGAAGATGTACTATTTGTTGCACCGTTCTTTTTTATATTTTCTTTACCATAAGACTTATCTTTCTCATTTATAACTTCTTGGATTTGTCCAGATTCAACATTTGATGTAAGAGACATTTTAGGTTTTCTTGGTAATGTAATATTAAAACTAACTTCGATATCACTCTTCATTTCTGGACTTGCAGACTTTTCTTTCGAAATAATATTTTTCGATTCGTCCTTCTTGGTGCCTTTATTGAGGAAACTTTTTTCTTGATTTATAGTACTATTTGGATAGCTTTTAGGCCTCAATAGCTTAGATTCACGCGGGGCTTGTTTAGTGTCTATAGTATCAATATCTTTGAGATCTTTTTCGTCTGCAATGCTTTTGGTCGTATGATCGAATTTACTTACATTTTTTGCGGGATAGCTCTTTGGTCTCACCACCTTTGTGTCTGTGTTGTTAATGGTTTCACCATCTTGTCCATGATCTACTGCAGTTTGTGGATCATCAAGTTCTTTTTTCGTTAATCGTTTATTAGATACTAATGAAGAGTCACCAATATTTTCTTTTATGTTATCTAAAATAGGAAAGAAAGGAGTCGTCGATCTACTGCGATCCTTCCCCAACAGTATTGCGGTGGGCGACAAACACTTTCGCAATGAATCATTTTCGAGCGAGTTAGTCTGGGATTCTTTCATATCGGTCGAACCGTTGGCGACGTGATCTGAACATTTGTTTTTCTTTTCTCTTATTTCTTTGAGTATTTTTTGCGTCTCTAATTCTTTCTCCTTTTTATGTTTACTGTACAGACTTTCTTCCGGGGGAGAATCGAAGAAATCCGATCGGAGGAATCTGGATATTCTTTTTCTAGGTTGATCGCCTGAAAGCCTCAAAGAGTGTCGTCTAAATCCTAACGACGAAGAGTTCCCGAAAGCGGGCGAGCCATACGCTGCAATGTAGCTCGGATCGGTGACGATACTGCCGCCATCCGACGCGTACGTTTCGTCCAATGAGCCCGTGCGGTCCGACAGATATTTGCGCAGCAAGGGGCGGTCGGGGGCGTCGCGCGCGCCCAGCCCCGACCCGCTCGATTCTCGCAAAGACGAATCCACTTTATTAGCGTAATCGTCGCTCACGTCTGAGGTAGGGGACGTGACCTCCCGCGACGCGGACGACCGGCGCCGCAGACGGGGGAGAGTGCAGAAATGGGAAGCGGTAACTTCGGGGACCTCATTGTCTACGCTTTCG
>NC_052114.1:3582796-3599018 GCF_012273895.1 Zerene cesonia
AAGTAATAAATGTTATTTGCAGTTAACAATTTTCTTTTTTCTTTATTACAATATTTATGGCAAGACTAGGTACATTTCATAGAAGCACTACTTTTCTTTTACTGGATAAATGAGTCTATGTGATTTCGTATTAACGCAAAAAATAAGTAGAATTAAAAGGATAGAATATTATTTTCACATAGGGCACTCCATTAATAATATCACAATAATATATCAGTACACGTCATTTGGTGCGGTAAAGATTATAATGTAATTTATTTCAGATCCACTGGCTCACCTAAAAGCGAAGGCGACGGTACAGAACGCTCTGCGAAAGGCGACTGAGAGACGTTACTAGGGATGTATTGCACCACACTCGTTGCTGTTCTCTTTACATAAGCATTTTCATATAATCCATTAATGTATGTTCGAATCTACTGCAGTCTAATATTTAAAACGAATCTCCAATATGTTTTCTTGCTAATGTCCTGTTGTTGAATATAGAGATATCTTGCCAATGGAGTAGTCTGCTTGCATTTGCATAGTTTGTACTTAGACTAATGCACATAAAATCTCATTAGTGGCAAATTAGAAGTTAAATTTCGGTAGGTTTTATTGTCATCGATCATCATAGCTGTGATGTTGTCATTTTTGCTTTTTAAAATATTATATATTACGAACGATATGCGATAAAATAAACAAAATGAAACGCCAAATGTACGTTTTGTATATTTATTAAAATTTTATATGAGTATATAATGCCAAATATTATTGAACCGTAAAATGATATGAAATCAGTTTAATTGTGAATTGAATCTTATGTGCCTTTATAAACCAAAAGCGACTGGATTTGTCCATTTTATTAAGAGACATGAAATGACACGATTTAATGTGTGTTTGCACAAATATATTTATTACTCAATATTTTTAAATGATTAAGTTACTATTAATTGACTTATAACTATGCGCTTCCCTAAGTCAATTTTAAGTTTAAATGTTGATAATTTATCAGATAGTATTGTTTGCTAAGTCATGTAACAGTTATCGAATAGAATGGTGCTTAGTTAAAACGTTTTCTTAGACATAAATTGTATTAATAAACATTGTCTCTTATAACGTAAAAGTATTACAGGTAATTAAAGTTCTCGAATTTTATTACATCCTCATAATATTATTTGTTGACAGATCAGAAGTATTTTGAATGATAATATAAGTTTTAACTTAATTTGTTGCCATTTTCATTGTTTTACTATATCATTTTAAGCCCAATTTTTATAAGCAATAATGATTTCATGTTTTTTATTCGTATTAAAATTATTTATTAATTTAATCATTAGTATCGAGCTATTTATTTGTGTGTAGTGATTAATAATATTGTTCGGTGTCATAGTCAAAATGAACTCAGAATGTGATTGAATAATATTTTAATTGCTATCACGCGCGTTTTGTATTGAATGTGAATAAATTATAGTTAAAACAATGTTTTTTTATTTCGTTACAACCCGAAAATAAAATTGCAAAAAATTTATTTGTTTTAAAAGGCAAAGAGAAAATGTCCTTTGAATTTACTATTACAAAACTTGTGAGCCCACGTTGCTTACGTACGTCTGACATCATACTAATTTTGAATACAATCATTTCAGGTCCGCGGTATTGATTTTTCATCTAAATAAATTGTTTCAAAAAAGATTTGTGCGCAACAAAGTATAAAATTAATAAAAATTTCCTGTATATTCGGCTACTGGTTATATTATCGATGGCTCTAGTCTATCAGCAATCAGTACCCATAGCCTTCATCTCTAGTATGTCTTACTATGTGATTTTAGGTAATATATAATTAATATTAAATCTTTATTATTTTTTGTTTTTTGTTTTGAAGCCGGTTTTATTAACGTAACATATATAAATATAACCCTAAAAAACCCAAAAATACCCTCAGGTAAATTGCCGCTAATTGTCTCGTGTTAGATAATAACTAACTCGAAATTTGTGTAAAGTATTTGACTTACAGAAAAGTAAAACAATTTTTTTTTCTAAATATTTATTTGGCCACACTTATGTAGCCATAGACATTCAGATAGTAAAATGGATTATGGATATATTCGATCGCGGTATAAAATACACATACATATATTAACATTTCAAGTTTAAGAACCAGCTTGTAACTTCTATGCAATACAAATTCAGAAACAATCACAAGTATTGATTTTAGACACAAAATATTCCAAAAAATTCATAAATGCAATTGACAAAAGAATTTCCAGTTCATAAACGGCAGTTTCTTACGATACACTATTTCGATATATCAATTGATTATATTGGCAACTACGCCGCAAGTTTTTCAAGTTCCGCGAAGTATTTGCTGTCGTCTTCAGCGAGTTTTTCTAGAATGTCGTCTGGTTTGGTGTCGGGGAAGCGTTGCACCCACGACGCTATCATACCCTCTCCGGTGGCCGGGTACCGCTTTAGTTCCACCTCGTCACCTGGAAATAAAGTTATTATTACTATTTTCATACTTCATATTATAAACTTAATGACATAGGATCAGAATATTTTAATGACTTCTTATGTGAGGGTAAATCGGTGCGTTACGTAACGCGTTACGGCGCCAGTCTATCTAACTTCCTTCAAACATACGGTTAGATTAATTTATATCGGTATCGATAAACCTAACCTAACCTAACCCAACCACACAAATAACGTTCAACAAAAAAAGCGACCGATTCTTAAATTTTCTACAAAAAAAAAAAATGGCCGGTCACCTTTAACGCGAGTGTTGGGCTGCACGAAGATGTTCCGCGGCTGCTTGTGCAGCAGCACGATGTCGCGCCAGGCGGCCCAGCGGCCCGCGAGCCGGCTGTGCGCGCCGAACAGCCGCTCGCCCGCCGCCGCGTCGCCCGTCGCCTTTATCGTCTGCAGTTGCACCAGGAAATCGCCTGCGGATAGTTGTTCATATTATTATTCTTTTCTACCAAAAAAAAAAATGGTCAGGTGCTGGGGAGGGAGGTACCAGACCAGATAGAAAAATAGGAACAGAGACAATTACCTATTAAACAGAAAACAAAAATGGATATACTATATACTCACCTATTGATTCATTAATAAAGTCAATGATATCACTCACCAATAATTCTCTTTCCATCGGTGGGGATACGAGTTCGGTCCAGGGTCAACAGCAAATTCTTTCCAGGTTCAGTCTCGGTGATTGTGAGCATACCGTCGCCTTCAGTTTCGAGGAGTCTCATCAAAACGAAGCGAGCTCTTGCGTGCGCCTAATATGGAAAATAAACTAACAATAAAACAAATCTACACGCAAAATATTGTATAGATGGCCAACATAATTTTAATATAGCATAGCTGAGTGAAGAGTGTCAGGGTACAGCTAGTTACATAAATACTTTATTCTAGTTGCAAATCCGGCTATTTCCGTCTTGAGGCAAATACAAGTAGTCACAAGATATGAACTATATTTCATTTTAACCGACTTCAAAAAAGAGATTTCTCTTTTTAATGCATTTAATTTTTTTTTTTTGTGTTTGTGGATAACTTCCTCGTTCGTTACATGATTGGAAAGGAAGTATCCACAGGTGGTCCCATGAGATGCAAAGCAGATTCTAAAAAAATTTCTACCCTCTAATGGTGTTGGCAGAATATCAGCGTCAGGGTCCCATTGACTCTGACATTTATGCTGAGCCAAGACCCTTTTTAAGAACACAGTGCACATTTGTCTCCGTCCTTTTTTTTTCCTCTCTATGTTAATTTTTCTTTATGTAATCGTCTTAATTTGTAATTGTCATGTATTTAATGTGTTCTTTTAATAAACTTTTTATCTATCTATCTATCTATCTATCTAAAATTATATACTGAAAATAGAATAATACATAAGTTTCACAATAACATAAGTTGATGTCAATGCCCAAAACATAGAAACATTTAATATGAACAACTTTTTGTTTTTTACTTTTTGAAGGCGGTAATTTTTTTTTGTTAAAAACAATATATTTGTTTACAGTTTCTAGAAGTGTAGAAAGCTTTAATATCGGTCATTAAGTTAGATCATTTGTTACGGAGTTAAAACTGGAGACCTTCATATAACACAAGTACAGATAAAAAAAAAATACAAACTTGAAGCCATGTAGAAGTTGATGGTTGGTACATTTCCGTTGCCTTGGCGGCGCCGTTCCAGAGCAGGCTGAGCCAGTTCACGTACATCACGTCCTCCGCCTCTTGGCCCTCGTAACCGAAAATTCTGGAAATATTTTATCTTTAGTTTCCTTGGTATTTATTATACATGCGAGTGTTTGTTTGTTTGTCTTTATGGTATGATTTTGTGTGTCTGAAGACAGGAGGGTAGACAGTGACAGGCTAATTTTACGGGCGAAAATAGTACAGCACATTTTAAAGACAAATTGGGAGTTTGAATATTTTTAGTACTAGCATTAGCAGTGATTCGATTTTTTACTACAATCTACAAATTCTAGTAATTCTTATTTCATAGCATGTGCACGGAACACAACGTGCGCATGTGTGGGTACGGCCTTGTGTATAATCAGTATATAAATAAAAACATACACATAAAGGTTAAAGGGATAAGGAAAGGATTGACGACTGGAAAGAATGAATGGACTGGGAAGGGTGAGGTAGAGGAACGAGCCTCCGGCTCCCCCACTCTTGGCCAAATTCGTGCCGAAGCGTGCTCTACTCCCACATAAAATTACTTTACGTCATGTGCCTTTAGAGCAACTCACTTGAGTATCTCGGGGTCGAGCGACAGGTAGAGGCCGACGGCTTCAGCGCGGCACTCTTCGAAAGCGGAGCCGAGCGTCGTGAACTTGCTGTCGTACGTCTCGCCCTCCGTGTACCATGACTCGATTGGTTTGCCTGTTGGCGCCATAACAGTTACATAACAGGACAATAAAATTTATTTGAAACTTACTATACAATTATTCTATCGAAATTGAAAAAAGTTTTATAGGTATTAAATAATTCAATCCTAACAAAATAGAATACATTTTATATAAAACTTTAGTTTTTAGACATAATCTCAAAAATTTCAAATAGACTATGTATTTGAATTTAGCTATATCAATAATACCTGTGAGTGGATTCTTCACTTTTTCCTTATCAAAGTTAAATGAGCCATCAGCGTTTTGTCGCAGCAACTTCCCGCTGCCATGGCCGAGCAGTTCGTGTAGACCAACTTGGACCTAATATATATTAATCATACAAGTAAAAATAAATACAAACTGTTGTTAAGAGTTAGGTCTATAATGTGTATTACTAATGATATATTTGTTAAAGTGAAAATGAAATAGGTGCTTTGTTTCGGTGGACTGTATTCGAATCCACGCATTGCGTTATGTGTGTGCTTACGTACATATACTGACGAAACATGTGAATATTAGAGACTTAGGGCAAAAATTTATTTAATATAAATAGACCATCAGAACATAAAACAAATTTAATAAAGGGGATTTATTTGGATTGAATTACTCATCTCCTTAGTTAAACATGTTAACATCTTTAGCATCCTTGGTATTTATTATGCATCTCCTTAGTTAAACATGACATGACAGTATGTCCAGTGATATATGTATTTTTGAAGTGATAACGTCTTTAAATGGCTTCGTTACGTAACGCGTTATGGTGCCCAATATATTAAGTTATCAATACTGAGGCAGAAGTTTTTTCTTTGTGGAAATAACAAATTTCAATAGTAACAGTGAAGGTAATATACCTCAAAAGCGGCGACACGATACTTTTCCAAAAGCTGTTTATCGCTATCGGAGAGGAACGGTATGACCGACTCCTTGTAGGCGGCCGGGATCACGTTTCCCAGCGATACGTTCTTGAAGCCCTCGTTTTGGCGGATTTCATCATCTGTAGTCAATAAACAAATTTTTGTAGCTATGACGAAAAGTAAAACAATAATACTCGTAATTGCAGTGTTTATGACATGTAGATTAGATAAAATTATTAATTGTTAAAATAACAGCTCATTTACGAAAATATTCTGCCTATATCTTGGTATTTGGAATTAACACAGGTATGATAAACTTGTTAGCAGTAAAAAAAATCTCATTATTCGTGAAAAATAAACAAATTTCGAAAGTATATAGTACCTTCTAGCTAGGACATTAAACATTCATTTTCAGCAAGCATTCATTATAAACTTTAACCATATCTTTAATTTATCTCTTATGTTAAATAAGTTCCAAGAGCGAGTTACTACGTAAAAACCATAATATACATGTATAACATATAGGTCTCTTACAATTAGGAATGTTAATGCCAGCTGGAATTCCACTTCCCGAGAAGGTCAGGACATCTAAGCTGGTAAAATCTGGTTTAAGGAAGGTATCCTTCTCCAGGTCTTCGCCCCAGGGCAGCAGCTTAATGAACCTCTCCGCTCCATCGACCAGGGTTCCAAACTTTTTGGACATTTCCTTGTTAACCATGGCCACAAACCCTTCAAACTCACCCCGCTGGCCGCTGGGGTCGCGATATGTTTCTATGAATCCTTGATATCTGTGATAGAGCATTGGGGATGCTTATTAATGTTAAATTGTTAACTTTAAATATTTACAAAAATAAAGAGTAATCATATAGAATAGAAACAAATTTTATTTATTACATCTTTAAACCTAGAAGAAACTTGAAAGTGTATATTATTACTGCCTCTAAATTTACAATCACTGTTGATAACAAAGATGACTGGAGATGCCTAACTTTTTTTTTTTAATTTATTTTTTTTAACTGTGAATGTTGTAAAGGCTGAAATGACACAGATTACTTACGTTTCAATAATTGGCCCTTTATCCTTGATCCAGTATCTACTTCCCTCCTTGTGCTCATTCAAATCACCCTCATTGAAACTGTTCACATAGTGTTTAAGCATGTTCTTTTCATTGTCATTAGCGGCATATTCTATGGCTTTGGTGAGATTGTCAGACACCAGTTTGAGGAGAGGGGAATAGTCCCCCCTAGTGACTTGGAAATAAGCCCCTTTATATTTTTCTTTGTCCATAGTGAGAGGAGCTTTGGATGATTTTTCAACACTAGCAAGGTGTATTGTATATAATGGTACTGTAAAGGATACAGTAGATATTTATAATGCTATCTCCTAGTCCTGTTATGATAATGTATGTTAAACATCCTAGGAAATTGTGGATGAGCCAAAGACAGGCTTAATTTGAACTAAATCTTAGTTTCCACACTTAAAAATGTAAATTAAAATATATGGTAATAGTATAATTGAAATTTCTGAAGAAAAAAAATACTTACATCCATCATCAGCTGTAGTCTTAAATGTGCGGCAGATATAAGCTTCAATGCGTTTTGTTTTCATCCAATCGTTGACTAGATTGGAATCCTCCTCAGTGCAATTACTTGAAAAATATGTTGTTATACCCTAAAATTATTAATTTTTTTCAATATTAAAACATCTGGATAGCATAGCATTTAAATTTAAAAAAAAATTATTCTCAATATATTGTGGTACTAATGTAAAATTAGTTAAATAATTATTGAGTTTATTAACATACAAAAACTTTCTAAATTCATGTCTTTTGATGATAAATAATCACCAATGCCCATGAACATTTGCTAACTTGCCGTTACTAACCTTATCAGCCAGACCTAAGCTGGTTAACCTTGGAGCTATACTGTAAATTGCATTATAAGTGTTTTGCCAAAGTTTCGTGATATGGGTATTGTCATTTTCATAGGCCTTAGAAGATTTCACAATCAGCTCAAATGCAGATTGAGGCAGATTAGGAATGAATTTAGTGTCGCCAAAACCTTTGTAATTACCACTGTTGGCAAATACTCCACCAGCATAGACTAAAAATGCCTGAAAAAAAAATGCTATTTGTAAATTTTTATCACCAATTTTCTGTACTGTATGGAAATTGTGAAACCACATAAAAATGTTTTTCAGGATGTGGTTTTATCTATTATTTTATATGAACTAGAAATATGTGATAAGGTTAATTATTTAAAATTTTCGATATTCAAACTATATGACTATGAAAGTAATAATTTCCTTAATGTCTTGGTAATTCTGCTTAAATTAAAAACAAATATACTTCAAAGAAAATTTAAATATGAAAATTGTAGCCAGAACCTCAACAATCCACTGGTTTCTTCTATAATATAAGGATAAAACTAGATATACCTAGTAATGTAGTAGCACATGTTTCAAAATAAACTCATAATGAAACATCAATTACGTTAAAAAAATGCTTATCATACTGGTGCATAGATACTTGTGACATAGATTTCGTAAAACTGATTACTTAAATGCAAAAATGATTTCATTTTTGCACAAATAAAAGATAGAAATGTTCAAAGTTTAACTAATTATATTTCTTTTTCAAGTATCCATCCTTTTTTCTAGTTATTTTTTATTATCTGTCGCCTGCAGCCTGGTTAGTCAAGACAAATTTTTATCGCCTTGGGGGTACAATATATCAAAATCCTTTCTTAGCTGATGCCTACACCATGTGGCCAGCTGAGTCGTTTCGGCTGTGCATTAATTAGTTAGTCATTCACCTTTATGTTTTATATATAGGTATTCATGTTTTTTATTTTATGAATATCAATCAATTCAATAAACCAAAACTGTATCTTTTTACCTGAAAGTCATCTTCAGAAACTTTAGCTTCAATACATGACTTTTTAAGGTCTTCTATTGGTTCTTCCAGAAATATTCTATGCAGCAAAGAAAATATTTTTGGAGATTCAGGGCTAGTTTGCATTAACACAATAAGGCCTCCATTCCATGCAGCCTAAAAATATATAAACAAATGTTATATAAATAATACCTAACACCTAAAATTTAATGTCTTTATAATGAAAATTTAAATACTTATTTGAAAAGTACATTGGAAAAAAAGGAGTTCATACTAAATTAAAAATTCCATGTTCTTATCAAATTTCCGATGATGTTCTGAAATAAAGAACAAATATTACCTGGCTTAAATAATGTGCATAGAGCTTTTCCTGTTTTGTTAAATTCTCAAAAGCTTGTGAGCTGTCTAATTCAACAAATCTTTGATTGTTCGGAAGCAAGAAATTAGATTTATCCATTGCTAAAAAAACATTTAGAATTTTTAATAGTTATAATATAAGCAATCGTATGTTTTTTTAGTAGTACAATCGTATTAAAAGTAAAATTAATCTAACCACAATCATCCAATTCCAGATGTTTGCAATACTGTTAGGAAGTATAAACACAAAAACGAGAGAAATAACTTTTGGTACTGACCCTTAGTTAATTTTAACGGCTGATTTATATTTAACTGAGAAGATTTTGACGAGAAACGATTTATTCTACTAAAAACCAATGAATCAGCACAAATGTGCCGGCTTTTGTTAATAACAGATCTAAACATTTTTGTTGAAATTGAAGGTATACCTACAATATATCATTAAAATTTCTTTTGTGTACTTACTACGATTTAGCTATTTTATAAATTATATTTTGTTATACTCTGTTACAACAAATATGAAATACTGAAAATTGATATATTTTAAAGGTAATCAACACAGACTACAAAGTAATATAATACTACGTAAGAAACCACAGACCACAGTGAATCAATGAATTTTTGAAGTTGCCACAGAAAACTTTGAATAAGCGTACGTAACAGCAGAACAAACAAAATATGTCAAGTCATAAACGTACCACGGACATAGAGACGGTGCCATGAAAGAAGTCAATAGCAAAGAGTATATTAACTTTTTTAGTATTTTAATAAACTACATAATTAGCTAAGCGTCATGGACGTAGGTCAGTATATAAACAGGACCGAGTACTAGCGGCTGAAATGCGAGCTGAGAGAGAGAGGTATCGTAGAGGAGATGTGTCTCTTTCTAATGGGTTGACTTATAACATGTTTTCTACGTAATTTTACTCAAATATTTATTCATTACCGTTCCTATAGGCGCTACTATTAATTTGTAATCGTCAAAACAAATACTTGGATATACTTTAAGCCTAAATTATATAAATATCGTTTTTATAAAGTAGGAACGTATTTAAAACACTTAATATCGAATTTTCGATTATTAACATCAATGATAAAAGTATGGAACGTACATATAGAGTGATCTTGCTTTGTAATAAATAAATTAAATATTATAATGATAATCATTATTGTAAAAAGTAAAAGTCTTGTTTGATTGGCATGCAATTAATAATATTTTTTATTTTTTAATGCTGCATTCTTTTATCATCGCAAAATTAACTACATTGTACAGTAGTACTTAAAGTATTAAGTAGGTACCTACCTAGGTAAATGAAAAATTTTCTTTCATGTTATGTCATAGTTATAAGTAGTCTGTGTTCATCTTTTTTAGCTGTGTTCTGCCGTCTGTCTGTGATTGTGAGCTGTGAAGTAAACACTCAACATGGATGGTTAAAAAATCGTACATAATTTTTAGTTCCAATAAGTTGTTAAGCATGAAGAACTGAAGCTTTATCAGTGAATTTATTATCGTGATAATGTCTTCAGAAAGGTAATGTACATACAAATGTTTTTTTTAAATAATTTAGATCGATAACATTCAAATAAATCAGTGTAAAGTTGCAAAATCAATAAAGTATACGCGGAAATCGCTAATGTCACGCCCAGAATACGTTTGTTGCTGTGCGGTAGAGGTGCAGTATTTCATTAAAATTGCGGTAATGTATTATTCTAGGGTGGAATGGGTGGAGATTATAGAACCGAAGACAAAGGAGCATATGTATGCTAACCTAACAACAGGAGAATGCGTATGGGACCCACCGGAGGTAAACTTTGAAATAAAAATGATCACTGATCAATTCGTTAAAATCTTTGGCAATGAATATAATTTTCATAGTTTTCTAGCTTTGTCGTCCACAAAATCTATACTATACTATTAATACAAAGCTGAAGAGTTTGTTTGTTTAATTATTCGCTCTAATCTCGGGTACTAACGGTTCCAATAGAATTTTTTTGTGTCGTACATTTATTGCGGAAAGCATCATGTAGGACGGAGGCGAAATCGGCGGGCATAGCTTGTACAATAGAAAAACAATATTGTAATTTGAAGAATGTCTAGTTTATGTTAGCAGAGAAATAAAATTGACTATTTTTTTCAGGGTGTTAAAGTTAAACGTACGGATTCATCACAATGGTGGGAGTTATTTGATATTAATACTCATAGGTTTTATTACTACAATGCCTCAACTCAGGTATGTTTTGAATCTTATGTGCATGATGATTCATATTATAACTGATAAAACACTTACAGATTATTTACTTTCAGACAACTGTTTGGCACAGGCCTACAGACTGTGACATCATACCCTTAGCTAAATTACAAACATTGAAACAAAACACTGACCCAGAGAAACGCAGGGAAACATCTACTCAAACTAATTTGGCTGCCCCTCAGGTAATTTTTTAATTATTGATTCAACATCATAATTATAGTAATTATTGTATACCACACAAATTCTCTTAAGCAAGTCTGAGATTTTATTTTTCATTTTCCACTTAAAAGGAAAATATAAAATAGAACCACAATACAAATTAGTTTCTTTCTATTATAATATTTCCCATTCACTTTATTTTTCTTATTATGAGGCTTGGGTCATATAGAATCACATAATAAATAAACATTAAAATTAATAATTTTTAACCAAACATTAATTCGGTCTGGAATATATATAGCATCTTCAGAGATTCATATAAAAAAAATATATATACATCCCAAACCCATATTAAAAGTAATTGTTTTCCAGCACCTGAAGTGTGGTTGCATATTTTGCATGGCCATACTTCTCACAGTGAATACCTCAACCTAACCTGTTAACCTGTTTTTGTAAAGTGATTTTTACATTATTGCACTTTGATAACTTGGCTCCGAGCCAAACATTGTTTCAAAGTTTTATTCAGTTTTATAGAGCATGAGTAAATGGCGAACAAGGTTTAAGTGCTTAAATTTTATTTCTGTGAATCTTTTTACTTCACTATATGGATTTGTCACTTGGCTTATATAACTATAAGATAATTATGAAAATAATATGTGGGAAATTCTTGAAACTTTAAAAACACACCTTTCCTTAAAAAATGTGAATTCTTTTGTTTAATTTTTAACGGTTTAAAAATGGAATAATAAGGAAACTTGTGCTAAAGCACATTTTTAACTAGATGGACCGATTAAAAAATGTGGTTTAGGTTTAAATGGCTTGATATTTAGTGTCTATTTTCCTTCTACCCTGCCTAGTCTAAGGAAAAAAAAAATAAGTATGATATGAACATTCTTTTTATTTGATTTCAAAACAGTTAAAAGGGGTTTGATTAAATATTTTAATACTACAATTGAAATATACTAGAGTATATTTTACTAAATACTGTTTGTTTTGCAGGTGCCGTCAACCCTAGATCCAATTAACAGTAATGGTAACACTACTGCCAGTGTCAGCAAGCTATCACCAAGTAATACCAAAAACATAACAATCACACAAACAAGCCCAGTTCGTACGAGGCGGACTCACTATCATCACAGGTTTGTAAAATAAATGTATATTAAAATGGATGGTTGGTGAAAATAGATATGTAGTTCACCAACTACACCAACACCAACAATATTGGTGTTATTTACCGCCTCTTTGGTACAGTGGTTAACGCATGAGCATAGAACTAAGGGGTCCTGCGTTCGATTTCCGTTGGGGGACACAAAAAATAGTCTCGTTTTGGCAGGACACAGAAGGCTTATCAAATATTTGTCCGTAGAAAGAAAGAAAATCGCATAGTGAAACAGATGTATATCAGCAGGACGACAAGGGACTTCACTAATGCTTTACGTTTCGCTTATACCATTAGCCGTACAGAATAGAATCACGGAAAGATAATAAATAACAAAACGTTGATTAAAGCACTGCTCGAATAAAAATCAAAGGCAATACATACAAGAAAAAAAATATTCAAATCGCATGGAAATTATTCGCAGACACATAGTGTAAACAAATCTCTGTCCAATATATCAAGTTACTACGCAATGTTCGATCAGGTTGACTGCTCTCTGCTCCGCCACACGGTGGTTGGATTAGCTTTAAATTTACGTCGTGTTTTTTTCTTTACATTAGAACACAAAATATGTTTTATTAATGCTACGTATTTAAATGCGTTAACAAAGTTAAACATACGTTACGAAAGAAGGTCCATTGTTCCTACCAAATATATTATCTCGTGATCTAAATAAAAAATAGCTTATGGTTCTAAATATCTAGTTTTAAAACCGATTATTTCTCCCTATCTGCGTTATTATAACATATTGTTTTTAATGCTATTAAAGGATTTTACAAAATATATATGCTATATATATGAATAAATTGAATATTTGTATGTTTGTTTCGCATCCTATACTATAAAATTGTTTTAACGTTATAAACCTGGTGTGTATCTTCTTTACCGACCTGAATTTACATAAGTAAATCTCAGCGTAAAATAAACTAAAATGAACGTTATTGAAGCTAGAAAATATTATCGTGCTATGAAAAGTACTGAATGAATAGGAAATGAATGGTTCGACTGAAGTTTTTATATTTCGTTTAGTAAAGAGAAATAATAATTTTGCTGCTACAAAATGTATTCCGACCTTCAAATATAATATCATATTTAGTTACACTGTTTTGTTCAGCGAATAGCGCTGAGTTATATTTATTTAGAGTTATATCCATTGTAAGCTATCGTATGATGTCGCGACCTTTCATATTATTACAAAATATTGTATCATTGCCTATTTTCACGTTATAACTCGATAAATTGTTCCTCACTTTAAATTATAATTGTTATATAAGCAATAATCATACAAAACAAGAGCACTTTTGAAGTAGAAAACATATTTTGCATTATTACTTATCAACAAAGTTAAGCGAAGTCGATCGGTAAAGAACATTATAATTATTATATCTACACAAATATATGTTGTATGATGTTAATGTACTTGGTTTAAGATGTTTTTGATATGAAATGGTAACATGGATCAATTGATGTTCACTAAAGCATGTCGATATTTGTTCTTCTGACCGCCGCTGAGCTGACTTTATCAGTATTTAAGATAAACTCATTGCAGCTCAATTTTTAAGTGAAAGTATATATTTATTATGTATTTTTTATTTTAAAAATACTAACACAACCACATAAAGCTGCTAATTTAGCGAATTGCCTAAAAAAATGATTTTAATAATACGAATTGTTTGTTACGGAACGTGCTGAATGTCCACGTACTTTTCTTCATGTTCGCAACAATTATTTTATTTTATTTTATTCATAAAGGCACCTTGCAGCTGTTAATAAGATAATCATTCTAATTACATATGCGAAACTATGCGAAAACTACAACTACAACTTCCCCTATATAAAATAGAGAGTTCTAGGTAAACTTAAAATACAATACATAAATGCGACTTCTTGTTTACAAACAATATCAACATATATAACTAGTACAATAACATTAAATATGAGCAAGGAACAGATATTAAACAAAAACAAAAGCGAGCCTATTAATGTGACTGTGTGAGTGAGTGGATGTGTAGTATTTGAGAATGCATGTGTTAGTTATTCAGATTATAAGAATAATTTGATTCGCTTTAAATCTAGGTCGTGAAAAGCTAAATATGTCTGCTGAACAAAATTTGTTATTATATATATCAGGAATATATATAATAACAAATTTTGTGTGTGTTTTTTTTTGTTTTGTTTGTTCATTTATAATAATAATATTTGATATTTATTATAATTAAACCAGGAATAGCGGGGAAAGTCGTAGAGGACGCTTGAGCGAAGACGGTTCAACGGCCCTGTGTCGGCACACAGATTCGGGTCGCTCGTCTGACAGCAGCATTAGTAGTGCCCAGCAAAGGAGAAAACAGGTACGGCTTCAGTTTATATAGCACTAGCATTCCCCCCAGCTTCGCCCACGGTACATATATAGTTTATAGCCTTCCTCAAAAAATGGGCTATCTAACATTGAAAGATTTTTTTAAATCGGACCAGTAGGTCCTGAGATTAGCGCGTTCAACAAAACAAACAAGCAAACTCTTCAGCTTTATAATATTGGTATAGATTTTATGAAATTTCTCACATGCAAAAAACATTAAACTCTCATCATATATTTCTATTTAATACTTTTGAGTTTTACATAACAGTACAACGAAATAGCATAGTAATCATAAAAAGGAATTTTATTTTTAACTAAAAAACAAACTCTTTTAATTGGTCATAAGTAGACCAGATGTGCCCAGCTTTCAAATAAAGCCAAAAAAAAACTTTTAGGAGCTAGCAGCATGCAATCCTCCAATTTGTACGCCACAATTAAAGAAACGTAGCAGTGTTCAGCCACCCCCTACACACGATAGCGAAAAATGGTCTCCACACTCAGGTAATATGAGTTGTTTTTTAATTTGACTCAAATATATGAAAAATTAAAATTCACAAAAATCAAACATAATTCTCGATCATATTTTTGTAGGTTTGAATCGCAGCGGTAGTTTCATATCGCCTCGGAAAGATGCCTCCGATGATTCGATGCACGAGAAATACTTTAAGTCTGTCGAGAGCACGCCTTTAACGAGACGTAAGGTGAATATGACTTATTATTTGGCCTAGGTTTTTTTTGAAAACGTGTTGGTTTTGAGGAGTATTGCCATAATCGATATTACGAGACTTGATTTAATATTTAATATTATTATGGGTATATCAGTCACTGTTTTAACCCCGATGCTAAAGCATCGTAGCTGTCGAACGGATGAGCGGATTTTTATGCAGTTTCCTTGTGATGCTGGCGGATGCATGGCGGCCACCGCAAAATGTTGGAATTAATATTTTTCAAAAGACTAGTGTAATACTTTTTACATTGTATTACATTTCAAATTCAAAATGACCGATACTAAAATATGAGATTCGGAGTTTTTTAATGTTTAAATTTAATATTAGTTTAAATAATAATTTGTTTAGTTAAAACAGCAATCAGCCGGTGGGTCGTCTTGCGAATCCGCTTCACCGCAGAGTCCGAGCAGCCCTCTGCAGAAACCACAGTCAACTGCGTTTCTACAGGTATGATAACTTTCTGTTCTATTCAAACAAAGTAATTATTATTAAACATTACTTTGAGTATATACATGGTTTGTTTCGGTTGTTTTACTGAAGAACTACTTACCTGTAATTTTGGGTTATACATGTCATATATTAGCAGACTTAACTCTAAA
>NC_052114.1:3600018-3606021 GCF_012273895.1 Zerene cesonia
CTAAAATTATGTCAATTTTACCAATACCAATTAAGAGATATTCATACCACTAGCTTTCCGAGCGTGGCTTCGCCCGTGTAGTCGTGGTATAAAGTAGTCTATGTCGCTGGAGCCTGCTAACTATCTCCAGACATAAACAAACATACCTTAATATCAATCGGTTGCGACATAGAAGAAATACTCTTTTGCATATTAGAATATTTTTAGTAAGTATATTAAGGCTCTATCTGCCAGCTAAAGTGCCAATATGAAATGACACATGAAACCGAAAGAGTAGAAGATATTTTGATTCTGAGCCGGTTCCACGGATGGCCGAGAGACTGGGCGTTGCTACGGTTTGGCAAAAAAACTCGATTCGAATCCCGCCTCGTGATCGTTTTTTTCTATTCTTTAAAAATAAAACATACTGTATATAAATATAATATATGTTTGTACAGACATCGGCGGCCCGGCCCTCGCTCGTGTCATCAATATCCTTGGCCACAGAGGCGGCCGGCGCCAGGCACATGCTGAGCCTGGAGAGACCACATCACCTGTCTAGACATTCGCGGGAGAGATACTCCGATAGGTATATTTTAATTTTTCATTAATTTTCTCTATGAATTTGTATTTTTGATTAATAAAAATAGAAAAAATTACTTGTAAAACCGAAATCCTACTATCCTGCTAATATTATAAATGCCAAAAGTTTGTGAGGATGGATGTATGTGTATGTGTATGTTTGTTATTCACGCAAAAGCTACTGAACCGATTGCAATGAAATTTGGTACGTAGCCTACTTACTAACTTTCATTGCAATCGGCAATTGTACATAGCTGGACAACTGGAACAACATATAGGCATCTTTATATCTCGATGTTCCTACGGGATACGGACTTGCGCCGGTGAAACCGATAGTTACCACACAGTTGAATGGAAACATATAAATTTAATTTTAATAAAATATAATCTGCATAATAGTCGGTACCGATTTTGAAATCCATTTCAGTCCGCCTTATTTCAGTTTATAATGAATGCAATAGTATTTCCGCTAAGTTAGTTGAATATTGAAATTAAACTTTATTTTTAAAAATGTAACACGACCATCATCATTATATTACGTAATCAAACTAACCACACTAATATTATAAATGTGAAAGTTTGATTATTTGGACGTTTGGACGTCAACCACGTTGTAACTACTGCACGAATTTTGATGGAATTATGAAATTTGGTATACACTGGTTGACTTGGGTGATAGGATATTTTTTATTCCGATTAAATGCTTCCTTGAGATAAAACAGCGTAGCCGTTCTGTCTGGCAGCGTCTAGTATTTTAAAATTCAATGCTCATTGTTGTAAGAGGCTATAAAATGATTGTTTTAATTGTATCATCATCTACAAGAAATATTTCAAACATATCGTTCCAGGCACTTGGACAAGGATCGGTTAGCAGAATTAGATCGCATTGAGCGATATCCGGAGAAGCAAGCCGTCTACAGTGTTGACAAGCCATTCAGACAGACTAGCTTGGACCTACGTCACAATGCATCCAATTGGCACACGCCGAGAGAATTCACAAGGTATCAACAATCTGTTGATATGTGAGTAATATGATTATAGGATTACATATATTGATTTCAAATTATTGTGTAAATTTTTACATATATGCACAAGCAAATGGAGGCTATTTGAAAATTTGGTTTTTATATCATTCTTTATTAATTTGCGATGTGAATGAATTAGATGGTATAAGAAGTTGTTCACTCTCATGTTATTTTGGACTCTTTGTACATCCTTGTGTAGTGCTAGTTGCTAGTTTTGTGGAATATACACATTGGCACATCTAATAATAACACAGTTCTTCAAAATGTTGTGAAGAATAATATTGTTTATTGAAATAAATTCACTCTGGTACATAGTCTCATTAATGTCACATCGGGACATACTCAAAGTGATTCGTTTCACAAGACATCCTTGAGATGTGATCTTGATATTATTTCAAATACCGTGATTTTTTAGGCGGCAGCAAGCGGAACCGGAGCGGTACACTTCAAGCAAGACATCGGCGTCTTCGGGCAGTAGCAAGCACCGCACGCCGCCGCACGAGCCGCACCAGCCGCACGTGCCGCACGTGCCGCACCAGCCGCATCAACCGCACCACAACTTTATGAGGCTCTCCTCTGCTAATGAGGCCGATAATATTGCTGCTGGTGAGTTTTTGAAATGGTATAATTCTTTTCTTATTCAAAAATAAGAAAGAAATAGTATTAAATCAGAGACTTTCTGTGTTTACTGAGATGAGATGCGTGTTTGATATGGTATTCGATATATTTATCGTTTTAATGTACTCGTATATTGGTGAGTGACGTCATAGAAAAATTAACTAGAAATTTAATAAATCTGAGGTGTATTTGATTGTTTCATGAAATTGTCGTTTTTTAATTTTTCTGGGTTGCATTTATGTATTGTTTGCTAATGGGTAATAATGATAGATTTCGTTATTTTTTAGTGAACTACAAAATGAAGTGTGTTAATTTGGAGCCTTCGCTCACTGAGCCGAATGTACAAAAGCACAATCAACGATTGGAGAGAACAACACCGCGGGACAGAACTAAGTCTAGGCGTAAGAATTAGTTTACCTCATTGATCTCGTTTTCAGTTCATATTTAGAAATGAAATTGACCGATCATAAGTATCAAGGATGAGGAAAAGGGTATCCTAAATCAATGTGTTTTATGAACATTTTGTAAGCCTATAATGAACTTTGATCCGTAGTATTTTCTTGTGTTTGGTTTCACGCGAGTATTATACATTTAGAAATTAAAAAGTTTTTAATTTCTAAACTTTGATCCGCTCTAGGTATCAGTATCAATACTTACGTATTTATAAGACACTAATTTAATAACAAATAATGGACTGAATATGTCTCAATTTTAAGTGGTTCTGCTGTGAGTATTGTCGCCATAAACACTTTATATAATCTTTTCTTCAGGCCACAGGAGACCGGTGGAACCTGATGATCAGGGGGAGGATGAAGAAGAGGAAGATGGAGGAGGTTCCCCGCTCTACTGTAATTGGGATCTACGCGGCATGCAGCATTTGCTACCATTACAGGACTACATTATACAACAGGCCAAGTTGTCCAGTTAGTTCAGCTTTTTTATTCTAATTAAGTTTATGTATGTATTATTTTTAAAATAGATATATGCAGTTGTTTTATAATTTAGATACTGATTAGTGGTATAAAGCATTGATTGCGCTAATCTATTTTGATGTATAAGTTTTATGTTCCTTGCCATCTGGCAAGGAACAAAAATTCCATCTGGAAGACCTGGTGATTGCGATTAATATTGTTGAACTGTGTCTTTGCTCCAACTACAAACGATTTCTTCCTCGCGTCGACAAGAGTGTGACAATGTCTTGCGCACCTCAGATCGGTATCTGCATTGAAGAAAGATTCATCAAAGATCTCTTAACGCAGGTCGCAGCCGCTACGCCGGTCACTCGGACTCGGATAACGAGTCGGGCTCGTCGCACTCGCGCTCCGGCTCCGAGTCGCGCTCGCTGTCCGGCCACGAGCCGGACAACGAGTCGTCGGACGGCGGCGCGCGCACGCCGGACGACGACGACGGCTCCGGCGTGTACCTGCCGCACACGTACGCGCACCGGCCGACAGACGCGGAGTACATGAACCACGGCGTGGCGTATTATAATACGTTCGTCGGGTTCGACAGGCAGCCGTCGCCGGGGATACATAGGGTGATTGATATGTTCAATATTATTTGTTGAATCATTCAGTTTTTAAAAATAGCAGTTTGTATCCTAATCTTTTATCTTGTTTGTCCTTTCCACATAAAAAATAACGTATCATTACATTATTTAGGAAAATGAATTCTTAAGGAAAGCGGTTATTAATAAATGTAACGTATAGCCTGTCAAAAAATCTTAAATTAGATCTATAATAAGTATTTAATTTATTTCTTAATATTTTCTTATTTTCTCTATAGCTTAACTACAAAACAAAATTTACCAAATATTTCGCTTTTCTATTTTACTCCCTGCTGTTGTCTGATAATGATACACATAGTGATGTTTCGCATTATTTATTTTCTCTATATTTTGTTTCACTCACTCAATAAAGTTAAAATTTTATAAATTGGAATGTACTTAACAGACGTCCTCCGTGGGCGGCGGCGCGAGCGCGACTGAGCGCGCGGACGCAGCAGACGGCGCGGCGGGGCACGGCGCGACGGCGAGCGAGGGCGCGCTGTACAGCCCGGTGCGCGCGCACCCGCGCCCGCTCGTGCCGCACCTGCCGCACATGCCGCCCCCCGAACAGGACATAGAGATATTCGCTAAGGACAACCTGAATTTCAACAAGGGCATCTTCAGGAGGAAGGTACGCTACTCTCGTTTCAAAAGTGACTGTTTATTTAGATAATGGATGGTTTTTTTTTCTTATTGAACATTATCTATTATTGGCAGATATCGGTCATTTGGATTATTTAAATAAAAACTTAGTGCTTCAATTATAGCTTTCTCCATTTCAAATTATATATTTACTTCTTTGTGATTGCAATAATCAAAGTAAAGGATGTGAAATAAATATATTTTTTGGTGAACAGAGTAAATAGTACCCTACTTGTAATAAATGCTTCTAATGAAGGACTCTGTTGTGATTTCTATCTTATTACAAATAGGACGGTTAGAAAGGTTATGAAAACTTTATATCAATAATAGCACTATAAGTATTAGGATAGATCCATGAAAAAACTCCCTGAAAATGCCACATTATGAAGAAGTCATATTTTTCTAGGCGTCTGTCCGCGACATGTTGTCGTGGACGTCGTCATCCATAAACGCGCCAATGGTGGGTGCGGCCTGGGACAAGGGCCACAAAAAGGCGGCCACCGATCTGTTCCGCTTGGTGCAGATTTATATGGGCGATCGGAAAGCGCGTCCGGGTATGACGCTAAATTCCGTCGCGCAAGATATCCTGCACGCTACGTTCACAAATGAAAAGTAAGCGGATTTCTGAAATCTCTTAAGTCATATTAACTTTCACCAGTGTTTATAAAACTTTTAAAATGGTAGCATTCAGCAGAATATTTATATCACAGTACGCTTTGAGTGGTATAACAGTTTTATACCAATTCTATATATATTTATTAATTTAGTGTCAGAATAGTATCATTTTAAAGCTCAGTGCCTTGTTAGCCTTCGATATTGGACAACGTACGTCACAGATAATTTGTTATTCCAACGTTCCACGTGTGGCAGGCTCCGCGACGAGCTGTACGTGCAGCTGTGCCGGCAGACGACGGAGAACCCGCTGCGCGACTCGCTGCTGCGCGGCTGGGAGCTGCTCGCCGTGTGCCTCGCCTTCGTGCCGCCCTCGCCCGCCTTCCAGCCCGCGCTCACCAACTACGTCAACCGGCACCGCGACCCGGCCTTCGCCGACTGCTTCCCGGAGGTGAGATCGCCACCACGCCGCTCCACGGAAGGGTACAGGGAGTGGGGGGGGGGGAGTTCATCATGTATTTGAGATATACTTTCGAAAATGCGAAAGTAGGGGGGGGATGGTAGTGGTTCTTTAATATTCAGGATGGGAAGGTGTTGGGGAAGATAATTGCACACCATTGTTTTTAATTTTAAATTAAAACATGTCAATATATTATTAGGTTGGAAAGTGGCCAATTCACGTACAAGTATCGCACTATGCTAGTGTAGCGTGCAAGAGGCTAGAAAGGATCGGCTTCGGTGGGAAACGACAGCCAAGGAAACCCACGACTGAAGACATCGATCAAGCGCGGGTAAGACATTCATAAAATATCAATTTGTATTAGTTTGATGTCTGATGATCAATTCGATGACGATTCAAAAGACTAATACTTACTTTCTTGACTTTTATTCTTAAATTATCCAAGTGGTGACGTGAAAATAAACCTTCATTAGCACTTTAAATTCAAATTACAAGCTATACAACTAATACGCACGGGTAAATAAACCATTTTTCTTTCT
>NC_052114.1:3607021-3613360 GCF_012273895.1 Zerene cesonia
AGCTGGCCCAATTCGTGCCGAAGCGTGCTCGACTCCCACAATAAAATATTTAACCATATTGTATAATTATATAGTCCACTAACATAAATCAGTCTATAACTTTATTGTATAACTAGACGCTCGTCCCGGCTCCGCCCGGATATCAAGAATCCTGAATTTTATCCCAAGGAAGCATTTAACAAGATAGAAAGAAAATATTCTATCACCCAAGTCAGCTCATACTCTGTCAGTATACCGAATTTCATCATAATCCGTTCAGCAGTTTCAGCGTGATTGACGGACAAACTTCCAAACGATCAAACTCTCACATTTATGATATATTAGCGTGATTTTTATTTATAATATTGTCCATGCCATGACTGAGTTAAGGACAAGCACTGCTACTTTGCTATAAAACTTTGCAGATACAAATCTTCCGTCAGTCAATGTTCGGCAATACGCTCGCAGAAGTGATGATGCTGCAAAAGGAGAGGTTTCCGAATAGACAGCTGCCGTGGGTTCAGGTCGCTTTGTCGCAACAAGTGCTCGCCCTTAACGGAAGGGAAACGGAGGGCATATTCAGGGTTTCCGCTGACGTGGACGAAGTCAATGCTCTTAAGGCGAAGATCGATAATTGGGAGTTACCCGATGCCTCTATGCTGACTGGTGAGTACGGCAGAGTATAATACATATCCTCTGTTTGCGAATTTACTAGAAATAAAGACCAATATATTAGTTAAATCCTAGTCAATATATAAAATTAAGTCAATAGAAGCATATCAGTATGCTTATTTGAATAAATTGAACATATAGCTAATAAAACGTCTCTATATATATAAAATTCTCGTGTCACAATGTTAGTCACCATACTCCTCTAAAAGGATGGAACGATTCTCACGAAATTTTGTGTGCTTATCGGGTAGGTCTGAGAATCGGCCAACATCTAATTTTTATACCTCTCATTGATAAGAATCAGGCAGAACAGCGTTTGCCGGGTCAGCTAGTATCAATATAATTTTAAATTTACTAATTCAAATAGAACTTATCACAGTAATAATAACATTTGATAAAATTCTAGATGCACACGCCCCCGCTAGTCTACTGAAGCTGTGGTATCGCGAATTATATGAGCCATTGATCCCGGACGCGCTGTACGGCGCTTGCGTCGCAGCGGGGAGTGACTTCGCCGCGTGCACGCGAGCGCTGCAGCGGCTGCCGGCACTCAATAGACTGGTGAGGACTTATTTAAATTCTTATGAACACCACGTCTATAGTATAATGAAGCAATGTTTGCTGCTACTAGAATTATGATCCCGGCGCTCAATAATTTGGTGAACGTTCCAAATTCAAAATTTATGATTCCATTTATGTGAAATGTGAAAATAATGAAATCATAATAATTATGTGAAATTTCACATATTATGATAGGAAGGCCAGGCGTTTACTAGAGCGCTGCAGCGGCTGTCGGCGCTTAATAATTCGTTCCAATATCAATCTTTCTTACTCCATTTCACATGTCGTTAATATGCATAAATTATGAAAAAAAGTCATCGCAGATATAGCTTATAAACTTCTTACAGAGGTTTATGTCGTTATCTTAACCTATGCACAAATGCTTCCATTAAAAAATTCAATTAGACAAGGGGATGACTCAATTTTTCGTTATATGATACGAAACTTAAGCGCTATATGATGCAGTGCAACCAGTGTTAATAGTAAGTGATTAAAAAAATTATTCTGTATGCGTTCTAGGACTATTGTATTTAAAATTAATTGAATTTCAAATTTAGGTGCTCTAACAATAAGTTTTAGAAAAGTGTATTATTTTGATACTTGGTTTTCCTTCCAGGTACTAACGTATTTAATAAGTTTCCTGCAACAATTCACTGCGCCGGAAGTGGTAAGTCAAACCAAAATGGACTCCGCGAATCTCGCAATGGTGTTCGCCCCAAACTGCCTCAGGTGCACCTCCACAGACCCGAGGGTTATATTAGAAAATGCGCGCAAAGAAATGACTTTTATGAAAACTCTAATCACAAACCTCGACACTTCGCACGTACAAGATCTTCTGTGACCGATGAATCTCAACTATTGTAACAATAACGTTACAAAGCATATGAATTTTTAGCAGCTGTAAACCCCGTATGTAAGGTGTTCTATTGAGATTAGTATTAGTAAAGAAATCGAGCTATAAGCAATATGTAAATGCATTAGGAATATAACAACTATCGTTGGATAGGTTTTGTTAGCCTTAGTAGATATGTAAGATTTTTGTAGGATGTAAATGACTCACTTAATGCTATAATTCTTTAAGTGGTCTAAAGCAATTATAGTGGACAATGTAAATGCAATAATTTAATTTTGTTCCATTCTTTTTAATACAACCAAAAGAATTAATTGAATATGTAATACACATAATCGGCCTATATGTCCCATTATTAATTGTTAGTTTTTCAATAACATCGTAGTGAAAGCGGCATGCATGCCCAAGAGCCAAAAACTTTCACGGTATCAGACATCTGCTAACCGGTACTTAGCCAGGGTTGTAGCTTAAACCCTTCAAATAGACTAGAAAGAGGCAAATAATTATCATAATAAAATTGAAGGTATGGACATAAAGTAGATGTCTCTTTTTTCGAAATGTATGAAGTTTCACTTTGAAATTTTCTTCAACAATCAACATGATGAACATTGAAGAAGATGAACGCAATATTTGTAGCAATGAAACTTGTGTAATGTTTAATAATACGGTATTAGTGACAGAATAAGCACAAATATATCCATTCTTATTATCGTTTTACTTCAATTGTAATTAAATTGTTGCTGATAGCTCGATTTGTTTTACCAACAAGATCTTATAGCGGTCTTGAGTTATGGAAGTTTTTTGTTCTTCTATTGAAAATACTAAAGAATCATGTATCTGGTTAGCAAAACGTAAAATGCCGCTTTGAATTTAATATCTGAAATGTTTGAATGATAATCATGATTGCGACACATAGCAAACATTATAGTGCCTATCGTTATAGTAATTCTTTAAATGGAAGTTTTGACATTTATGTTTAGTAATTAATTGGGGTTGCCAGAATATTTCTATGAATCATAATTATTCTGAATATAAATAAAGTAGAGATATTGAAATTATATGACGTTTAGGTATGTTTCTAGATAGGAAATTGCAAGTTTGGGTTGATTCTCAATATTAAAGTAGCATTCGTTGATCCATCCATTTCAAAAGTTCTATGTACTGCGCCATATATATTTATAAAACAATGTATATAGTATAGAGACTTGATATACTCAAATAATATATTTTATAATGTTGGCAACTCTATATTTGAATCTAGACAGTTCAGTACTTTCCAATGTGCTTATAAGTGTTAATTATTGGTTCATGTAAAATTTGATCACAAAATATTGAAATAATTGAGAAGGCGAAAAAAATAGATTTAGAAATTGTAACCATTTTCAAAACTATCGCTCTTGTGATATTATAAAGGTTTCGAATTAATATGAATGATACTTCAGTTTTATTTTAAATACTTTCCTCGTTGAGTCCATGGTCGTTTTTTTACTAGACTACCATTAAAATATATTTTTATGTGTATGGTTTGGTAAGACTTTTTTATTGTTTATTGTCGTGGCAAGGCAGCGCTCTTTTCCATATAAAGTGATTATTCTCAAATATCCTTGTATATTTTTTGTATTTTTGTAGTGAAATGCGTAATTATTATTCGGTCGTACCCAAAGATATTTATTGATATGTAATTAATGACATGACTTGAGCTTTACGAAAGTGTATTTGTGCAATTTGCGTGGTACGAATATGTTATACATTGAACGCGCGTGTTTTTTATTAATCGATTAAATTTGTTAGGCTGGTGTTGTATATGTATCGTAATACATGGCAATATATGTTAAGTGCATAAAATGATCTTCTATTGTATAAACAACAAGTTTAATATATCAAATGGTTATTATCCATTGAAAGTGTTGACCAATAAAACTCTATCTTGATTGATCTGAGATAATTTTAACTTTTGAGCCCGCATTTTCACTATTCACGTTTTTATTTCAATGATGAAGAGATTTTTATATTGTTTTATTGATCGTCTTTTTCATAATGTGGCCTTCACTTGAATAGTGGCACGGGAATAACAAAATTAGATTCTTCGATTTTTACGCTAGAAAGAGAGATGATCTATTTATATTATCCTCACAGAGGCCATTCAGAATTTGGGTCCATTTCGAAGCAAATATTGATAATACGAAATAACAACACAAATGTGTTTGTCACAATCGGTTACGGGTAACGAGACATGCAATAAGACTGAAGTTAAAGAATTATGTGATTCAATTACCTATTTTAATTGTAATGTTTTGAAGTTATTACGACGATGACAGCGCACGTGCGTGTCACGTTGTCAATAAAGTGTCGAGTGTCAACTACCTGTAACCTGGGTTTTTTTGCATATTTCTATCTAATGTCATTATAAGAATTAAATGTTGTTTTTAATAGGTTAATCCCCTGACAGATTGTGTAAGAATTTAAAGAATTGTTCTTAAATGTTAATACATGGGGTAGATGATTCTGATTGAATCATTCAGTTTTACAATAAATATTGTATACTAGGTCGTTTTTAAAATAAAGAAGGTTCTATTATTTCTTAAGAGATGATTTAATAATACCAACAAGACGATAAATAAAACAATTAAAAAGGGAAAATAGAAACGAAAACAGCCTAATATCTCTTATTCATTTATTTTTTGTTAATAAGCGATTGTAACTAATAAATATCTAATGGGACACTTTAATTTTTCACTTTTTAATCTATGCCACTTTATACTTGCCAGAAATGAATAAGCATTTAGATATAGAAGGAAACAATAAAGTTAATAATGTTTATTAGATCTGCTTAAATGGGAGTTATATCTACGTATATATGTATTCAAGTTTCCTCAAGTTATTATACCTATTGGCACACGATACTTAGCGATAACACTTGAACTATTAATGCAGCATAATATGTTTGTATAGAAAGTGTATTAAAATTAAAATAGTGTTCATTAAATTAGCAAAAAAGTATTGTAGATACCTATTATAGTCACGATTATGAAGTTTAAAGTTTATTGGAAATATAACTAAGATGATAAAATCAAATGATTATCAACTTTACAATTCGATTTAATATAAATATGTAGTGTACGCCATACAATTTTCTATCGACTAAAACATTTCTTTTAATCGCGAGTATTGTAATTACATTTGTCAATATTAACACGTCGTTTGCTGATAGGATATTTTGCTTAAACTAAATTAAAATAATACTCGTATATTAACAACATTAATTTACGTCTAAATGATATTATATGTAATTATGTTTTTATTGTTGTTAACACAGCTTTGACCGCCTCAATTACGTCACAAATTGCGTTTTATTACGATGATCTAGTTGTACATTAGTGTTTGGTTGCATTTATTTTATATTTGTGGAAAATAGAAAAGTGCTTTATATTTTTATTAAATTTTATAAACGAATGTGATTAAATATTAATTCCATTAAACATTCCTCAATTTTTAATATTGCAGTGGTGAAAAGAGAACTTCAAAACTCTTCAAGATTGTGCATGTCCGTTTTTGAACAGAATAAAATTGTTCATGTACTCATGTTATTCATGATCATACTTTTTTAATGTTCGCTGAAATCTCATACAACATAACTAATTTTGATATCGATACCATGGTAATTATTATAAATGATTCAATGTTTATATTTACGTTTCAATTTTGAGTATACCTAGTGACTAGAGCTAAGTAAACATTTGGACATATCGCAGTGATTTGCTATAATTATTTTTTTTTATATTTTTTTAAATTTTGTAATATTTTATATTTTTTTAAATTTTGTATTTCTACATTAACTATCATATAACTTTTTTGTCACAAAGCATGAATGCTTTACAAGCATACAATGGTAATACATACGACCACGTACGAGTAAAAAACGTGGCAGCTTCTTATTTATTTAAATACTGATTCAGGTGCGTATCATGCTTAATTTTTTGCACATTAACTATTACGTCTTTGTTTTTTGCACGTCGTTGTATACATGTAATTAATTTTAATGTTCCTTATATATCAGTTATACGTGCAATAAAGGAAAAGAGAAATATTCAATATATAAGGATGTATTCGGCTGAAACATTAAATATAGCAGAAATGAAAATATGAGTGGATAAATATTACTGTGATGCGTTCATTTCAAGTATGAATAGACGAATTGGCGTAGGTAGCGACTCGACCTACGGTCGATAAGGGGTTGTCCATTAATCACGTGATCTTTTTTTAGCATTTTTTAACCC